>NC_133657.1:97965482-98030482 GCF_009905375.1 Apium graveolens | reverse complement strand
GCCCGCTGCTCCTGCCGCCCGCTTGGTGGGCGGAGCGCTCGTTATCCTTGCTTTTCTCTCTGCCGGGCCCCCCCATTGCTCTAGTCATAAGCTATGGCAGCTCCACCTCGCACCCACAAGGGCCCGCCCCGCGAGGCCAGAGTGGGCTCGGCGGTCAGCCTCCATTCGAATTATGTTAGGGGGTCTTTCGTTTTTTCCAGATCTAGAGAGATACTACAAGTCCTCCGCCCCAGATTCCACCGCCGCGGCCATCTGGTTCACCGGTACTACCAAAAAGTCTCATGCTTACGTTACTGTTACTGATGGTTTTATTATCTTGTGGACCACGAAGGCCCCATCTGCGCTTCTGGTTTCCATTTCCATCATCAATCATATTGATGATCAATCTCCTCATGCTCTGCCATAAGAACTTGGAGTCCGTATCATGGTGAAGATAGGGTAACGCCGTGATTCTTGCTCAAAAAAAGACCGAACGCATTCGAGTTATTGGCTCATCCGACCCGGCAACATTCATGAGTCGCTCGTTCAATTGTCCCTCGGAGACATGGTCGAGAAGTACCATGCATGGTTGCCCCCGTCCTTTCTTTCTCTCGGTCTCACCCAGCAAGATACGGCCCCCGCTAAAAATGTGAGCGCCCCTACGTGAGCCTTATATTATTAGTTTAGTAAAGTAAAGCTTCGGCTCCCTAAAGACTAAAGAAATGAATAAAAAGGGGGAATTCTGCAATGGGCTATGCCATCCAAATGAACTGAGGGAAGTCGCATCCGTCCAGATATCTTATCGCAAGTATATGAATCACCTAATTTCATTTCCGGGTCCGTTTGTATCCCGGGTGAAATTATGGATCCTAATACTATATCAGTGCTATCGAAGTTCAATAAGTTTTTGCTTGTGCAGCGTTATGAATTCTTTAATGGAACTATACAACCAGATTACATACAATTGATGCAAGGAAAGTTGGACATGACTACTTCAATTTCTCCACTATTATTCCCCGCGAAGCTCAGCTGGATGCTGAATCGGGAATACCAGAAGTGGTATATAGATTATGCGAAAGGTCTGGATATAGATGTATCATACCATAACTGGTATGTCAGTCAATTCGGTAGTTTCGTTCAATCTCCGTTTGAGCCCCTGTATTGTCAACCGTCTTCAATTATTTGGTTTAGTATTATAGCAATTCTAGCTATCGGAATATTATGGCGTAACAATAGAAGGAAGTCTCGGGAGTCGTTTGGCACCTCGATGTCGACTCATCACATCCTGGGGTTGAAGAAGGTCCCAAGGGTTCGGTTGTTTGCCGATTTAAGTGGTACGTGAGTTGGGTTTAGAACGTCGTGAGATTGTTCGGTTCCTATCTACCGTTGGTATTAAAGGGAGAACTGCGAGGAGCCAACCCTAGTACGAGAGGACTGGGTTGGGCCAACCTATGGTGTACCGGTTGTTATGCCAATAGCAGCGCCGGACAGCTAAGTTGGTATGGAAGAACTGCTGCACCGCGGGAAATCCTTCTCTATACAAGTTCTCGGACGAGTTTTTTGAACAGAACTTTGATAGGCGAGAGGTGTAAGCACCGCGAGGTGTGAAGCGATCTCGTACTAAACGAAACAACTTTCACTTTCCATAACCAAAATGAAAGAAAGTAAACCTCTTCCTGCAATAGCGGTCAGTCTCGCTACCTCTTTAGTTGCCGCCCCTTACTTGCTCATTCGCAATGACTACCACAAGAAACGAGTTACTTGCTTAGTCACTCAGGGCTTATGCCCTCCATGACTTTCTTCTCTTATAGGGTCTCGAGGACTTCATTTCGCTGCCAGCCCCAGTCAGCAAGCTGAAAAAGTCCTTTCTCTTTTCTCTAATAACGAATAAGGTCAGCTTCATAGCTCCAACCTATACAAGGGGCTGTCGCCGCCGCTTACTAAGCGCTGGTTCTATCCCAACCAAGAAACCAAAGTCGGGGACCTAGGTGGGAATAGTGAAAGAAAGAGAAGAGGAAGATGCGGGGTAGAGGATTGGTCAACTCATCAGGCTCATGATCTGAAGACTGCAGGTTCGAATCCTGTCCCCGCCTAATCACTTGAGAGATTTTCGTCAGTCCTGCTCGTGAGATCTTCGACATCAGAGAGTTTTTATCGAGAAACCAATGACCAAAGTGCCTAGCCATGTGTAGACCGAAATGGTCTCACGAAGCCGGTAAACGTTTGGCTAAGATCCTTTCTGAAAGCTCGAGAGTACACTAAAGAAGAAGGATTAAGTTAGTGTTAAGTGAGTGAAAGCTGACGATACTATTACCGGGTAAGTCTTTTATGGTCCTAGGAAGGCATATTGAAGTTGTGCGGGTAACTGCTTAAGTTCTATAGAAGGAGCCCTCAGTGCTAGAAGGTGGTGGCAACGCTTTCCGTTCCCCAGGATTTAAAAACCGCCTGCTCCCCGAAAGTGCCAGCTAGATTAGCTGCATTAGCCGTAACCAGTGTGCTTCGCCTTCGGCAGCACACCTGCTCGATTAGCAAAAAGTGTATACCACTCGTTCACTGACTCCTTACTTTATTAGCAACTCCAGGTCCATCCAACAGTTGTTGACCTAATAGATTATGCAGTTGGTTATTATGATTCTGCTTCCTGCATTATCTGACTTTAATCACCAGAGCTTCAGATTTTTCATCCTGCATGAACAAATGTATCAATAGACGACAACAATGTGCGTTTGTCTGTATGTTAATTTAGTAGCCCGTGTTATGTAACTAGGGTCTGATAATTAAGTTATTGCATATATACGAACTTACTTCCCAAGAACTTAAACTATAAAAGATATACTGACAAGTGATTCAAGATAAGTTTCAGTTCTATCAATAACATGAGTGCGTAAAACCAAAGTATGGTCTGTTGGGAAAGCCAAACAAGAGTTATGGAGTACAGCTTATGTTCTCTCTCCTAGGACAATGGAAGACTCGTAAAAGCTTAGACTTCTTTGAATCGAGTTGAACCTTGCCTTGAGAACTCTGGACAAGTGAACCTTTCTCTATGTCAGAAATTCATTTGATAAAGCAAATAGAAAAGTTGTTAATTGTTTCTTTTGTCTATGGTGTTGGACGGTGAGTCCCTATTGACTAGTATGTGAATTGTTAAGTAGTGACTGGTAATTGTGGGCTTGGTTGTAAGTAATTATCAATGTGTCATTTCATTGTCAGTCAAGAACTTATCTGGAAGTGAGATAACAAGTTTTATCGTCCAAGGTATTGCCCAGATCCCAGGTGTTTACCTATATTGTTAGATGAACATTTAACTAAATCCATAAGCATCATGCACTAAATCTACCATCAACTGGACTCGTCTTGACCTGTACAATAAGGTTAACATGATACTTTACGTATCGTGGTGATCATTAGCTATATTATGTGATAAAACTGTAGTTCGTAGGATACGACATATAGATAAAAAGTCTACCTCTCCTCATTATCATGCATGGAGACTTGGCTACTGCCTCCGGTGGTTCGGTACATAGGGAAGGGCACTTTGCCATTCTCAGTTCTTTTAACATCCTCCACAAGGATTTCATAATGCCTCTTCACTTCATCCGTTGTGTTGTCGCCAACAGCCTTGGCGACATTCTGCCAACGATCAGGTGTGTCCTTATCATACACAGCCAGAGCCCTTTCAAAGGCTTTATTCTTGCTGTCCAAGAGCCAGTGCCACGTGAAGACATAGCTACCATGCAAATGAAGAATGAAGTGAAAATTTTAAGCCCAAGTAGAATGTTTGGAAAGAAAAAAGAAGATAACTCTTTGAGTTTGAGGAGTTGATATCTGCAAAGAAGTGACAATTCTTGTTCTTATATAAGCTCCTGGAGTAGAGGATGTGAGATGGGGTGGAGAAGCCGGAGCCCTTATGAAAATAAAGCGGGCAGGGGAAGAGAGCGGAATAACATTTGAGGAAGCTTCAAGGTAATCCCCATAGTTGGTAATCTCAACCTCAACAACTTGAATTAGTGAGTGTTCTAAAGGCATGAGCGAGACAATTGAAATTCCATTTCTTGGATTATCGTACAAGTATTGTCCAACATAAGGATAATTATGGACCACCGGAATTCCCCACGGTTCGTGACAGGAAGAAAAAGCGGGGTTTTACTCTCTGCCAAGCCCCGCCTTGTCCATCTTCATTGTTGTGTCTGGGATTGTGGAACCTGCTGAGACATTTCTAGTTGGAAATGAAGACGGTGAAGGTGAAAGGGGCAATGATGCTATAGTAGATGTAGATGGTGACGGTGAAGACAAAGGTGATGATGGTGAAGGTCGGTTATTGTTGCATGTTGATCTCAGGATGTTCAGAAAGTCACTGTCCAAGGTTAAGTCCGGCATACCAGTCCCCCTAAGTTGTTAAGCCTAAGCCGGCTGTGTAAGAATTTACAGTGAATTGTCATCCCCACTCCCACCCAAGAACAAGAACGGTTCGACGACCACCTATCCATAAGCGCTCGCCGTTCATATAGAGAGAGGAAAGAGTTTTTTGCTATCCAATAGCCGAGTAGGGCCGGAAAGACTACTTTCAGTTAATCTATCTCTGCCAGTCTTTGCAGACTTCCTTACTTCTTATCCTCTACTAATAACTAATATAAGACAGGAAGAATAGCTATCTCGGCACGCATGCTTTGCTCGGCACGGCTCCGGTCAAAGATTCATGTTCGCGAAACAAGACCCATCGGCCGACCTGGCCTTCCCTAACTGAGCCAAGTCTCGAGGGCGATCATCTACTTCCATTATACAGTAGTAAAGCTAGCTATACGAAAAAAAAAGATAGGAAACTCCACCAGCCAGCTAGGAGAGTAGTTGCCCCTTGTCTCGAAGTAGCTAAATTGCCCGTTTAACCAAAACCTAGTAGATTCAAAACAAGCGCTCCCTAGGATCACCACAGTAGTTTAAATCGAGAGTCTGGTATATAACTATTGGTGGGAAAGTACACAAATTTTAGCTAATCAACCCTACCGAAAGACACGAAAGTCAAGGGTCATGGGCGAGATCAAGTACTAGCTTGACTAACGTACTCTTAACTCAATAACCAGACGACACAGTCTCATTGTTGGACCTTAGTTAGACCAAAAGCGCTCGGGCCTAGTAGATCAAGGAAATAGAGAAATTCCTCGCCGGTGGTTGTTGGATATGAAAGGCAGGGCACTCTATTGCTAATGCAAGAAATTAATCAATCACCTTTTTTAGTAGATAGATTATTCCGTAGTCCATTTCATTGCCTTAATGGCATCAGTCTTATCCTTTTTGAGGAAGAAGGGGCAAATCACTCAAGATTAAAATAGAACCTACCCCAGAAAACGACTTTCGAAAACGATTACTGCAGATCGACATCGGAGGTGGCCCAAACTTAGGCTGTAATGCTTCCTGTTGAGTACACAATTAAGACTTGAAGTTCTTTTACACAGTACGAGAAAGACAATTCTAAATAATGTGACTCAGTCTTAAGCTACCCTTTTTATTCTATTATTAAATATAGCATCAACATAACAATAACATTTTAAAGCGATATAGACATTTATCCCATCCATCAACCGAGAAAAAGACCTGCGTTATACTAACTAGGAGCGCGCTTCTTTATTCAAAACAAAAATACATTATGAAACCCACATAGAATAGAAAAGGGGGCAGGTTTTCTAATTGGTTGTGTTCGTATAATTTTTCATTATTGCTGAAATACACAGAACATATGGTTGTTCATGCCTCCATTATACTAGTTATGGAGGGGATTCGAACCCATATTTCCGTGCGACTTTCCTCTTAGTCGATATCATGATGGGAAGAATGAACTATTCACGGGGCGAGGAAGATATAAAGAGGGTTTCGGCAAAGAATGCTTTTTTATACAGAAATTATAACTATGACTTTTATCGTGCCCCTAATATAGAATTTGCTTTCGTAAGGAACGGTCTCAAATACATGATTTCTGACGACATATAGATCATATTGGTTGTAAGACCTAGGGAACTTTCCCAATTAGGCGCTAAACATTCGTTGAAAGGCCAGTGTTTTGGGCTTGTAGTTGAAGTTTTTTATTGGTCGGGAATCCCAGGAAGAAATGTTTACAGTGGAGAATGAAGGGAGTGCAGTAGCGGGCTATCCTAGCCTTTTATCTTGCTCACGCGCGGGCTATTTCTTTTCTTTCCCAACTCTCTCAAATAACATATCTACCGGGGGTATTACTTACAGGCATATGCCTAATGTATGGTATCTGTAAGCCCCCTTTTGTGGCGATATGGGCTCAATTGTTGGCCTTTCTTTAGTTCGAACAATAAGGAAAGGTTACGTAGTATCTCAACTGTCAAGAAAAGGAGAAAACCAGCAGCAGCTAACTCAGAAAGCAGGAGAAAATAGCCATTAGTTCCATCAATAAGAGAAGAATCAGTTACTCAATCACCTGTTTCTTTCGAAAGGTAAGGTTCAGAAAGTAGGCAAGTAAACTCCCCCTAATGCCCGATCAACAATTGCAATGCACTAGATTAGAAAGTATCATCTAATCTCTTCGGTTAAGGTGTCCATGATACGAATACCTCTTTCCTCTAAATATCTATTTCCTTTTTCCCAGTCTTTTGTGTAGTAACATCAGTTGCGTCTGGAATATCGAATCTAGCTCTTAGCTGGTCTAGTCCAACCCCTCTTCTGTCTGATGAAAATCGGGAATACCTTGCTAGCGAAGTAAGCAAGAAGGGAATGCCATTATTTTTGTTATTTTATTAAAAGGCATATCTATTTTCTCGCCTGTTTCCGACGGCAGTTTAGGAAACTGGAATTCCTTTTGTAAGATAGCTCATGAATGAAGCTTTCAAACCACTTCCTAATTTCAGGAGTTTAGGAGTACATATGAGTTCATAAGTCAATGTGCCCGCTGTGGTGTATGAGCAAGTGATCTGATCCTATGCGCCTTTCTCCTTTTAGTGAAAAACCAACCATCCCTTAGCTCGTGTTATCAGAAGAACAACACCAAGTAACTTTATCCAGTGAAAAAAGAAGGATAGGATTCGAGGGCTTTAATGATATAAATCTGAGTTCATTTTTGGTGAAGTCTTGGAAGTAAACTAGTTCGACCAGTTGCAACTAAAGATTTTCATAGCTAAAGCGATAGCCTGGTGGAATGAATATTTACGGATAGTCTGTACACACAAACCTCAAGTAGGATTTTTCATAAAAGAGAAACAGAAGGAAGAAACCCAAAAGACATCACAAGGAACTCATAATGCCCATATCGAGTGCGAAATGCTGTCTTCGGAATATCCTCATCTCTTACTCGTAACTGGTGGTAACCCAATCTCAAATCTATCTTCGAATAGTACTTCGCCCCTTACAACTGATCGAACAAGTCATCAATGTGTGGCAAAGGATACCTATTTCTGACAGTCACCTTATTCAACTCCCTGTAGTCAACACATAATCTCATAGACCCGTCCTTTTTCTTCACAAACAACACCGGAGCACCCCATAGAGACACACTCGGCCTAATAAATCCCTTATCCAACAATTCTTGCAGCTGCTCTTTCAATTCTTGCAACTCCAATGGTGCCATCCTGTACGGAGCCTTAGAAATAGGTTCGGAACCTAGAACAAGTTCAATAGTAAAATCTACTTCTCGCTGTGGTGGCAAACCTAATAGCTCTTCAGGAAAGACATCTGCAAACTCATTCACAACTGGATAATCCTAAATGCGAGGTTCATCCTTAGATGTATCCTTAGATGTATCCTTCACAAAAGCAAGATAGCCATCACAGCCCTTAGACAAAAGTTTATTCGCCTTTAAAGCTGAAATAATTTTAACCACTCATTTTGTTGAGACCCCTGAAACAAAAATTATGGTTGATTCACATCTCCAAAGATCACATGTTTTCCCAAACAGTCAATTGTTGCACAATGCTCACTCAGCCAATCCATGCCCATAATAATGTCAAAGTCATGCATCATCATCGGAAGCAAGTTGACCTTACGATTCCTATCTCCCACAATTATCGGACACCCTCGGTACTCATTAGAAATAATAACAGAATTACCCATCGGGGTAGCAATTAACATATGAGGATCAAGTAATGAAGGCAAAACTCCAAGATAACGAACAAATGATAAGGACAGAACAGAATGAGTCGAACCAGTATCAAATAACACATAAGCTTCACGTTTACCCACAAGAAGTGTTCCAGAAAACGGTACCTGAATTAGCAATTAGTTGCCGCCTGATTAGCGGTCAATGCCAACACTCTGCCTGAAGGATTCTATTGATTCCGCTGACCTCCACTGCCACTTCCTCCACCACCATTATTACGCGACACTGTACAATTCTTTTCCCTATGTGCCATACTACCACACAAGAAAGATGCTCTAGTATGTCTATAACAAGGCTTCCCCGGATGATGTCTACCACATGTAGCACAAGGAGCAATTTGAATCATATTATGATTGCCAAGAAAGCCAAGTTTAAAAGGTTCAGAGATTGTAGAGCCTTCTTCGTCCCTTAGCGTAGGACACTAAGTAAACTACCAATGGATGCTCTCTTTAGCCGATATCCGTAGTTTAAGCTTTAATGTAGCGTAACACCCATGGGATCCCATAATCGCGATAGATCGCACAATTTTAGCCATAGAATGGATTAATGGATTTGGGCTAGTTTACTAAGCTATAATAAGTCTACATAAACCTAATGCAATATTGATTGCACTCCTTCTCCTGTTAAAACTAGGGATCAACCTGTGGACATGTTACGCTTTTACGGGTCACAAGCAAGCCGGTAAGCAGATAGATTGGATGTGGATGGATACCTAGTCTGTCCCCCAGAACTACTCTTGCTTCCTTCTGTTGTGCGCCTAGGCAGGCCAGCGGCATGAATCACTCATGTCGTCTTGGTAACACCTTAACACCTATGGAGTCCTATTCTTGCGATAGAATGCTCTATTTTAGCCGATTTGGTAAAAGACTTTTTAGATTCATCAATTGCACTCCTGTGAGATGAGAACTTGTCAAATTCTATATGTAGTTCTATGTGGAAATCTGGTTGAACTTTTGTACTCTATGCCTACTACTTGTAACTTGTAACTTGTAAGGGAACATAGTAGACCTGGACTCGTCTGTACGGATCCTCTTCTTCTAGGAGGAGTGGTGATTGAACCATTTCTTCGTGCTACCCACTCTTCTCTTTCATAAAGGTATATGAATCTGACTTCATAGGTAGAGGGGGCCTATTTGGATCGTCAAGTCTAGTTAAGGCTTACTCTTTAGGCATATTACAAAGAAAGGTGTTCTAAGGCACCAGGGAAGTATTCAATGTCTGCCCCCTCAGCCCTGACGTATCTAAGACATAATTCGTGGCATACGATCAAAGAAAGCTGGGCGGAAAGCTAGGACACCAACCTCAAAAGGCGGTGTTGACCCTGTTACAGTATAGGGGAGATCCGTTTAGCCTAAACGAGAAGATCTTCAATAGTCTAGTTAGGGGGTGGATTTTTTTCATTCCTCAATGGGTGCTGCTTTTGACTGCTATCTCGTATCGATCTAGTATTGCGGCTTACGCTAGATTGAATCCTTGAATACGAATAAACATGAGAGCCAACCCCCGTTTTGTCTATATAAAACCTAGCCTTAAATTCGATCTTGAGTTGGTTCGAAGTTGAGGACTCAGAGCAGATCAACTCCAGGTTTGGTTCCGCAGCTTCTATAAAGTAAGATCTTCACGATCCGGTTGACTCCATTCATAAGAGATAGGAACGCACAAGCACAGGCGAGAGGTCTTTCAGAGCCTTTTGACAAGGGATTGGCTAAGATTTGATATTTGCTTTTGTCTCTCCCATTTCTGTGACCAAAATAACTTTGACTTATTTGACTAGACGGGGAAGGTCTGTCCCTTCTCCACTGGAAGAAAGTAGATGATCACGTAGGGCGAATGAATCAAAGAAAGGGAAACTTCTCCATCCCAGAAAGCGGAGTGACTTCTTGAATCTTTGAATAGAGAGCCCCATTAACCAGATAAGCTGAAGGAGACAAGCTACCTCACATAAAGGATGACCAAGCTCAAAACTACTAGGAGGTTTTTGGTTCTGGGTTTGGAGATTAAGTAAAATCCGAGTTGGATTAGCTTGGATAGGGATTTCGAACTCTAATCAAGGCAAGGCATAATGCCAATCCGAGAATCCTTTATCAAAAGCCTTTTTTTGGGCATAACAAGCCCTGCCAGCCGTTGACTGGCATCTCAATAGACTCTAGCGAGGAAGCCGGTTTGGCTTCAATTGAGCCAAGTTTTCGATTTCAATCAGGCCAGCAAGCCTAAGACATCGTAATGCCTTTTTCTTAGTGCTCATATAACCTTCCCACATGGATATCGCTATGTAAGTTCCTGCCCATTCACCAGTTGGTCTGATTCACGAGTTGAAGTTAATTCGATGGACGAGTGGATAAAGAGAAGTTCGGGATAGATCCAGGAAAAACATGGAGAGAGCAGGGGACATACATATTTGTTTGTATTACCACAAAATGCACCTAGCTCCACCGCTATCATCTCTGTACCAGTCTCATTACTTCTTTCCTCTCCTACCTAGTCGAGCCTCTTACGATCCTCTCTCTTATTATACGATACCACTGGGCTTCCTCAACACTTCTTCGAGAACAGCCAATCCCCTCGAACTGACTTATTCAGGACGTTAGGTGAGCTCGCGAAATCGTAAATATCTCAGCCCAGCTCTTCTATGCTCTTCTACGAAAGGCGATAGTCGACTGAATGAACGAGAAAGGGCACTCTCATTTGCCTAGTCGATAGAAAGAGAGCAGGGCTATCTAGTAGGCTCTTTGGTGAATGCACGGCTTACTAAAGACCTAAAGACTAGGGGCATCGAATTGCATGTGTTAAGCATATAGTTGAAGTAGCATGATGTAAGCTTCTTAGTGCTTAGGCGACTACCTATAAGCTTCACCCTCCTTCTAAGAGGAGAAAGTAAGCAAGAATTTATATGCTACCTTTCTTCAGCATTAGAGACTTTTATGTTATTAGCATTTACTCCAACTCATTAATGCCATTTTTCATACCATACAAGGAATTGAGACTGAGAATGACACCTTATTCACTCTGCTACAACGAACGAAATAGCAGACCATTGAGGGCGGCTCAAACCATCCAAATTTTCTTTTTACCGGGCCCACTTTGTTTTTTATCGCCTTATTGAAGAAAGTGGTGGAAACAGGTGATGAGTCTGGGAAGTCAGTGCATTTAGAGTTCACTTCTTTTGGACTTTTATGGAGTCGAGCTACTTTGCGAAAGAACGTCAGAGAGTGAGAGTGAAGCTTTGCCCCGAGAGGCTATCTATACAGTCTCTTCTTTCTATCGGGAAAGAGAGTCATTAACGCATTCATTCTGAGTCGACAAACAGCAATAGGGAAGAAATCTACGTTAGCAAGAAGAACTAATCCATGATGGGCGGTGAACATAGTGATCTCTGGAACTAAAGGGAAGAAATGGCCTATTCTATCGATAGTTAGGTTGCAGCTTTCGGATTCCCTGTTCCCTGGGGCAAGTCCGTCTAAAAAGGGTCACCCGCAAACCTATGCCGTTCATCTGTTTCCGTCTCAACCTCCGCTCCTCATCCGATCCGAAACAATCCTCTAGATAAGAAAGAATTTCTTGAAAGTATGGGCTTTCCTCCCCCAAATTAGCCAAGCTTCGGTAAATTGTTATTAAAAGCTTAACATTTCTTGGGTCATTTTGTACCAATCTATCTAACAAATCCCTGGGTAACAACCAACCGGGTATTTTGACATTCCTGGTATAGAGGTACGGAACTAATAAGTCATGATAGATTTCATCCTTCAACGTAGCAACTATACAGTGGTGTAATTGATGTTGACAATTAATCATGGTAATATCCTTCAAAAGTGCAACTTCCCAGACAATCCGATAAATGACATCGTCAGGAACAACATTTAAAAGATGCTGATCTATTAAGAGTGTTAGCTGCGTGAGAACATACATCTGTATAGAATTCATTCTAGTCATTCTTGGAATATTAGACATATTCTATTAGTGCTTTTTTCTCTATAAAAAAAGAAAATGTTTCTATGATATGGAATTTTTTCCTTCTGTCTCCCGCCTGACACAGTTTGACATGCGGTGCTACCTGATTGGCTCCAAATCTATAGTGGTAGAAAGAATCCAAAGGTCTCTATACCCAGTATACTTCCTAACCTGGCAACTAAGTAACAACTTTTTCCTTCGTTTCACATTCTTCTCCTTTCTTCCCAATCGGTTGATACCTCAATGGAAGAAATCAATCGGTATGAGAATAGTAGAAGCTATAATCTAATTACCGAGGAATACCTACTATGAGAGTATGGGGACTCAGGTCTATTGCTTGGAGCTATGAGTCTTCTATTAGCGGAATCGGCAATAATCAGATAGAATGTGAGCTCCTTGGAAAGGTATGTCTCTAGATTCAAACCTTTACTTTGTCGTCAATGTTCGATTTGCATGTATGTGGTCTTAAGCATATATCAACTTCACCATCGTATTCAGTATTGGTGGATGAATTGCAGACAGTTCAATTCCTGGTTGTAAAACTTTACGACACTTTCTATCTATAAAAAAGACCTACTGTTGATGAGCATCGATGTTTGAAATCCCTTCGTGTGGCAAAGCTAGTTTTGAGTAAGACTTTACTTGCTGCCTCTCCTCTCTGGGTCCATTCGTAACCCTAGGATCAATGTGACAAGATAGTATTGAGACTCGAATCTATGCCTTTGCGCTAAGAGTTAGAGTTATTGTTTGACTTGAGGCAATGAAATTGTTCTCTTAGAGTGACTTCCGCAGCTAACAAGTTCAGTAAGCAAGGTAAGATAAGTAAAAAGTGTAGAATGATTAATTCATAAGGACCACCGTTGTATAACCATTCATCAACAGAAGCCGCTTCCCAGATTGGATAAAAGTGTAAATCTATAGCTGCAGAAGTCGGAATAATGGCACCGGAAATAATATTATTGCCATAAAGTAGAGATCCAGAAACAGGTTCACGAATACCATCAATATCTACTAGAGGAGCAGCAATGAAGGCGATTGGTCAGCGGAAACTGTTCTCGGCTTTAGTGTAACGCACTCACTTCTTTCTCGTCAAACTTCTAACTAGTCGCTCACCAATATTCTAACCACTGATACTCAAGGCGGGACAGGACTGAGACGACGGAAGTTGGAAGAAGAGCGGAGCCTTAGGGCTTTTAAGGGCTTTTAAGATTAAGTGTCCCGAATGCTGAGTGAGATAGGGGCAAGGTCGCCAGGTCCCTTAGGAAAGGAATGGGTCGGGCTCTCGATCAGGCGGTGTTAATAGTATAGAAGAGAACCGGGCAGTACCTCATACTATGCCTTCCACTATGGAAGTGGGAATCCCCTTACTCATTAGCGTACTCAAGACTCCCGCACCTGGGATTAGTTGTCTTAAGCCCTTTCGGGACTAGCTTCTCTTTTTGCTTTCCTTGCAGTGACTGCTTGCTTGCTCTGAGGTCCCTCTAACCCACTCAATCTAGTCACCTTACAATCGGAAGATTGATAGCACTTCTTCGCCTACCTCTAGCTCTGGCACCAAGACTACTTCTGATAATGATAGCTCGAGCAATGAGAGCTCTGGTGGCAACAACACTTCTTCTACTACTTCTGATGCCCAGAAGCGGGTGCAAGAATGAATCAAAGACCGAGATAAATGTTGTTGAGTCTGAGGTCCATGGCAATGGCAAAGCTTGAGAAACGAGAAGCTACTAGAAGAGCTCACTATTAACGTTATAGAGTATAGATTTGGCCTGTCTCTATAGTGAACCCTATTTATGGTTGGTTCTATTATCTATAGAGTGATATAAAATAGTATATGTTGTGCTGACCCGGAGATTGTTTTGTGTCCAGGTATAGGTCATACCTATATCGTTCGTATCAAGTGCGGTATATTTTCTATACCGTGAGGGTTCCATACCTTGGGACTTTATGTTCATAACGATGGAGATGTACATGGATGATATGCTTGTAAAATCTCAGAGGGCGGAAGATCATATAGCAGACTTAGATGAGATGTTCCATATCCTTAGAAAATATAGGATGAAGTTGAACCCTCGGAAATGTGTATTTGGCGTGAAATCAGGAAAATTCTTGGGGTTCATGGTTAACCACCTAGGGATTGAGGCGAATCCGACCAAAATCAAAGCTCTGTTGGATATGAAATCTCCCACAAGTGTTAAGCAAGTGCAAAGCCTAACGGGAAAGATTGCGGCTTTGAATAGATTTATTTCTAAGTCTTCGGATAGATGCAAAGAATTTTTTAGGGAAATTAAAGGGATGGGGAAGGATTTCGTGTGGACCTCGGATTGTGAAGAGGCTTTTTTGAAAATCAAGGAGCAGCTGGGAAATCCTCCTATGTTGGCCAAGCCGAAAGATGGGGAAACATTGATTCTTTACTTGGCAGTCTCAGAATACTCCGTTAGCGCGGTATTGTTAAAAGATGAAGGAAGTCATTAATCGTCCGTGTACTATGTGAGCAAAAGGTTGCTAGATGCAGAGACTAGATATACCAGCATGGAGAAATTAAGGCCGTACTTCCAAGCACACCGAATAGAGGTCCGCACCGCTTATCCTCTCCAGCATATTTTACATAAACCGGAATCATCAGGAAGAATGTTAAAATAGGCGATAGAGTTTTAATAATTTGATTTGGAATATTGCCCTCGTACAGCGATCAAGGGACACGCGTTGGCTGATTTCATACTTGAGTTTGACTCTGAAGTAGACAATAAGGCTACAGTGTTGGCAGAACCTTCCTCGCAAGGGAATCCTCCTATTGACGTGAGAGAAGAATTCCCATACCCTTGGTGGATCTTGCATGTTGATGGGGCTTTGAATAATAATGGAGCAGGTTCCAGGATTATTTTGATCACCCCGGAAGGGCATCATTTGATGAGTTCCATCCACTTCATATTTTACGTCACTGACAACGATGTTGAGTATGAAGCATTAATCAATTGTTTGAAAATAGCTCTGGAAGTGGGGGTTATGAACTTGATCACTCGGAGTGACTCAGAGTTAGTGGTAAACCAAGTCAACGGAGGTTTCCAAGCACGAGGACCTCAGACAGAGTTATATATGAGATGTGTACAGCGTCTACTGGAAAAGTTTAGAAGTGCTAGGCTAGAGGGTGTACCAAGAGAAGAAAATAGCAATGCATATGCCTTGGCAAAGATGGGGTCGCAAATGGACATCGTCCAACTTGGGCAAATTCCTTTGGGGATCCAAGAAATCCCAAGTATTCCGGAAGTAGGAGTGTTCCAGACACAGGAGATCCCACAAGAAAATTGGATGACCCCCATTCACAATTATATTCGAATGGGAGCTTTTCCAGAAGATAAGCTACAGGCTCAATGCCATCACTACCAGGCTGCGATGTATGTGGAATATGATGGAGTATTGTATAAGAGAAGGATTAACCAACCACTTTTATGTTGCATGGATCTGGCAGAAGGGAATTATATTCTTAGGGAGGTGCATGAAGAAATTTGTGGTAATCACTCGGGGGCTGGTTCGTTGGCATTGAAAGTCCTCAGATAAGGATATTACTGTCCAACCATGAAAGAAGATGCCTTCAAGTTTGTTCGGGCTTGTGATCGTTGCCAACGATTTGCTAATTATTCCAACGGCCCGACAACATCTATCACGTCGATGGCAAGTCCTTGGCCTTTTTCCATGTGGGGCATTGACCTCATTGGAGAGTTGCCTAAGGCCAAGGGGGTGTGAAGTATGCGGTAGTGTTTGTTGATTATTTTACCAAATGGACGGAAGCTATGCCACTGGCCATGATCACGACAAAGAAAATAGAAGACTTTATTTTCAACTCCATAGTCTGCAGGTTTGATATTCCATATAACTCATCTTAGATAATGGAAAGCAGTTTGACAGTGAAGAGCTAAGGAAGCTTTGTGAAGAATTGAACATCAAGAAAGACTTCATTGCGGTCTACCACCCGTAAAGCAATGGTCAGACAGAAGCCATAAACAAGATTATCAAACACACTTTAAAGGCTAAGCTGGAAGAAAAGAAGGGAGATTGGCTGGATGAGATGCTCATGGTCCTTTGGTCCTACAATACGACTCCTAGCTCGACCACGGGAGAGTCCCTTTTTTTGCTAATGTACGGGTATGAGCCTATAGTCCCCGTAGAAGTAGGAACCGGATCTCTGCGAAGGGATTTGTTTGTTGAGAAAGATGCAGAAATTAACCAGAGGCTCCACTTGGATTTGCTGGATGAAGCCAGAATGAACTCTCGGTTGAAACTTGCTGCATATCAGCAGAGAATTGCAAGGTATTTTAACAAGAAAGTGAAGTATGTGCCCTATAAGGTGGGATATCTTGTGTTGCGAAAATTCATGCAAAATACCAAAATAGCTCAGCATAGGGTGCTTGGAGCTAACTGGGAGGGACCATAGAAGGTCAAGGCTGTACTTTGGAAGGGAACCTATCGCTTAGAAGATTTAGATGGCAAGCTTATTCCCCGGGCTTGGAATGCAGAGCATTTACGAAAGTATTATCAGTAGGGTGTGGGTTTGGTCCCCTCATTTCTATGATTTATTCCTATGTAATAGACTAGTAGCAAATAAATTCCTGCCAGCCTAGGGGCTAGTATATATGACTATGAACCTTAGAACTAGCAGAAGGATAAAATTTTCAAATAATTTCCCCACAGAGCATAGTAGCCATAGGACTGGTGTAATTTGTGCACTAGAGCGCATTATCAATAAAAGAAAAAAGTTGCTTCAAATTGCTTTGTTTGCTTGACATATAAAACTATCAGACAAATTTCCTTCATAGTAAAGAAAAAGTTATGGGTGATACACCAACAAAAGATATCCATGCTATGATATGACAGCAGAATTCCATTATTGTACTAATAAATATACCATCTAGATCATAAGTTGTAAAATCTCCTATCTAAGAAAACCTGTGAAAAACCGGAGACACACCCTATGGTAAGGCGTGCCCAATTGAAGAATTATTAATTCATGATCAGGATGCAAAGACGTGCCTTCATAAAAAGACGTGCCTCAAACTTCTATACACTTAGAAAAATCTCGTCAAAGCAAATAATAAAAGTGTGTGGTTGTCTGGGCAAAGCTAAGGCAAAAAACCTAAATAAAACAAGGCGCGCCCTAAAGGTAGAGACGCCTTTATATTTTTTCCTTGAAAGAATGTTTATTTTTAAGACAAGTCTTATCCATCAGGGCGTGCCATCGATTTAGTACTTAAAAACTTTTTGCAGAAGATCTACTCTAATATGTTTGCTAAGAAATGAAGATAAATGAAACTTTACGATAGTCACACTACAAATAAAAGAGTAGAAAACATAGAGTCATACAACTTTGCACAACATCAAAAAAGGGCTGGCACCTCAAAGTATTTAGAAAGAAAGAAATCATTCAGGGCGCGCCCTCGGCGTTTTCAGTTGGAGGAGCGGATTGAAGAGGAACTGTGGGATCAACTTCAGGCACGTCCTTAGAGGCCTCATCAGTAGGCACACCTTCAGTCTCTTCCTCCAACCCAATCTCTCCCCTTCTTGCCTTGATCTCTGCAGCATGTTCCCTTTTGAACTCCACCATCTCAGCTACTGTCTCCTCCCCAAACTTCTAAAAGGTATAATCAGGATCATTGGCCACAAACCCAACCCTGTAAAAGTGAAAACCATTGGAAAAAGCCTCATCTTTGATCTCATTCTTTTCCTCAGGCCACCCTTCCTTCTGCGGCTCTTCAAGATATTCAATCCTTAGATTGGCTCCTTTAAGCTCAGTCTGGAGAGAGGTGTTTTTTTTGTTGGAAATTTCAAGCTGGGAAATCAGGTTAACCACCTCATCCTTGAGAAAGGAAATTTCAGAATCCTTAGCTTTGATATCCTTGGAGTGCAGAAAGTCCTTGTCCTTTAGGGTGTTCTGCAAGATATTGTTATCACCTTGTAGCCTCTCAAGGCGCGCCCTTTCTTCCAACAGCTTGTCCACTACTTGGTTATAATGGATGAACAGCTGGCAAGAAGCCTTAATAGAAGCCCTGGTAGCATCCTCCATTCTCATGGCCCTCCACCGCTCCACTTTCTCATCTGTAACATGGAGGGAGCCCAATGGGCCAAGGCAGCAGAAGACCCTAAAGGCGCGCCATCTGTCCTGAGTTTTTTGGGCGTTCCCTACTTCTCTGTCAGATCAATAATGGGCCTTTTATGGAAATGAGCAGATTGAGGAACAGGAGTTGGAATAGGTGTAGATGTTTGGGCTTTAGGAGCATCTTTCCTTGGTTTGGGTTTGGGTTTGTCGCCAGGACGCGTCCCGAATGATTGGGAATCTTTGGAGGAGCCATTTCCATATAAAACAAATGAATGATGTTAGTGGATGCGCCTAAATAATACGTATACTGAAGATGGGAAGTAAGAAGAAAAAAAGTAGATACAAGTGTCAAAAAATAGACTTAAGAAAGAATTATAAAGCATCATTCAAGGTAACACGAAGGCGCACCCTTTAACCTTGATTATATCGTGACAATATAGGTACATAACATTGACAAGTGAAAATGCATGTGTGGCAATAGTAAGGCCACGCCCAATTGGCAAGTGTTGTTCCAAACCTGTGAGGATCTCATCACCCATGGGAATGTCACCCTGTAAAGTGCTATCATCTAGCTCTTCCTCTTCTTCTGCGTATTCATCACTGTCTATGTCAACAGTACGGGAAATAGGGTTGCCTTTCCTAAACTTTATAAATTTACATTTTACCCTAACTTGATCAGATAAAATTCCCGCTCGCATCAGATTATTCCTGGTAACCAAGGTTTTTAAATTCCATCTTTCGGAAGCCACCTTGAGTAATGCTTCTACACGCCTTTTGGGCGCGCCCTCAAGGGCCTTCACAGACGGTTTGTCTGGGAAGTAGGAACGGAAATGAGAGTAAGGTAAGTAAAAATAAACAAATATATAAAATCTAAAAAGAAAAAGAGAAGGAGGAAAAGGCGCGCCCTTACTTGGAGAAGTGTTGAATCATATCCTGATTCGGGGAACGTCATACAGATAAAAATAATTCTCTTTCCACCCCTTCTCATGACTCACTTTGCCAGAGGAAAATCCTTTCTTGTTATGTCGTTTATCCATAACTAGATAATAATATCCGTGGTCAGATTTTCTCAAACTAAAGAAATAGCTTACCTCATCCATGGTTGGCTGGTGATAGGGATAAATAAATTATGATTGTATAATTAAATATTGCATTAATTGTACAATCTGTGGGCTGCTAGGCCCAATAAAAAGATATATGATACTCAGACCAGAAAGGTTAAGCCTGATGGACCAGATCCGGCCTGATGGAATAAAAAAGGCCCAAAAGCCTTGATTATTAATTAAATTCGTAATTAATTAATAAGGGACAAATCAGATGTTGAAAAGAGTCCCGATAAGGATATAAATCCTTGGAGATTAGCCTCAAGGGGACCTAAAAGGATAAGGAATCAGTTTCCTACTACCTAGGACTCCAAAGTCCATTCTAATTATGGGACTTGCCCACCAAGTCTCCTATACCAAGTCCAATTCAAGGACTCCCAACATCTATATAAGGGGTCTCACCCCCACCAATCAGAACTACGTTTTTTGGCTTGATTCTCTAATTCACAGAGATACGTAGGCATCTCGTAAAGGCAGATTGAGTCACGAAACACGAGAGCAGCCATTAAAGGCCTTGAGCTCCCGAATCTTAGTATTAAATACAGCAAGTAATAACCTTGGTTTTTTATCCATAACATTTGGCGCCGTCTGTGGGAACAACAACAACAACCATGGCGAGAACACGGAGAACAATTGGAGCTCTAGAGGAAGGAACACCATTAGAGACAACCTAGGTGATTTCATCAACCGTGGAGGTTCCTCCCCATTCAACTTATGCATCTACTCAGGGGGAAGCCCAGACAGGGGCAACTCATCCTCAGCCACAAGGGACAACTCCCCCGACTATTCAAGGTACGAATCCTCAAGTTCAACAAATACATATACCTGTGAATTCTCGACCCGTCGGGTATGAATATTCAACTATTGTTACTACTAACCCCCCTTATGGGATGCCCCTTCACCCTGAGGTTGGAGGAAGTGGATATGCTGGGCGAAGCGAAGCACGAGGGTGGTCGCCCCCCTATATACGAGGTTTGGATCCTATCCCTGAGGATCGGGAATTTTCTGGTCCATACACTGAGAGAGACTCCGAATCTTCAGATGATGAAGTGGCCCCGAGAAGGAGGCGTCCTGGAAAAGAGCCAATGGCCGATGGAAGGCAACGCCCCCAAAGCACCCCAGGGGCGAATCCCCAAGAAGTGCAGGAAAAGATCAGGGCTCATAAGGCTGAAATCCAAAGGCTGAGGCGTGATTTGGAGGCTCACCAAGCCACCAGACCCCACATACCTCCTAGGGGGAGAAATCCTCCTCCTATCATAGACCTGGATGGTCCGGTAAGAAGAAGGGCTGCTGTCCCAAGAACTGATCCAAGCAATCTCCTTCCCCTTGGAGATCCTGATGATCCAACTCCACCCTTCACAGAAGAGATAATGAATGCCCATATCTCAAGGAAATTCAAGATGCCCACTATCAAAGCCTATGATGGCACGGGAGACCCCGCTAATCATGTTAGGACATTCTCTAATGCACTGCTGCTGCAACCCGTGAACGATGCTATAAAATGTCGGGCCTTCCCTCAAACCCTGTCGGGTATGGCTCAAAGATGGTACAGTCGCCTACCCCCAAATTCTATTGGATCATTCAGAGAATTAAGTCAGGCTTTTATTAAGCAATTCATCAGTGGAAGAGTCCATGAGAAAAGTTCAGCATCTCTTATGAGTCTTGTGCAGGGAGCTAAGGAATCCTTAAGAGATTACCTGAATCGTTTTACAAAGGAGGCTTTAAAAGTCCCAGACCTTGATGATAAGGTAGCCATGATAGCACTGCAACAAGGAACTAGGGATGAGTTTTTCAAGATGTCTTTGGCCAAACGACCCCCTGAGAGCATGTTGCAGCTCCAAGAGAGGGCAGGGAAGTATATCAAGGTTGAAGAAAGTATGAGGAAGACCGTAGTAAGTAATGAGCCCACTGGAGGCAAGAAACGAAAAACTGATTTGGAGTATATCGCTAAGGACAAATATCCTAGAACCGAACAAAACCCTGATTCAACCCCCAAGAAGGGAGGACCTGGGCAAAAGTTCACTGAATACGCTAAGCTGAATGCTCCCAGAAGTCAGATTTTGATGGAGATTGAGAAAGACAGAGATATTCGCTGGCCTAAGCCCTTGAAGGCTGATCCCGCCAAGCTAGATAAGGGCAAGTATTGCAGGTTTCACAAAGATGTTGGCCATGACACCGATGAGTGTAGGCAATTGAAAGATGAAATTGAGTTTTTGATTCGAAAAGGAAGATTGAACAAGTATACTGGAGAAGGAGGGGACAGAAATAATAATGGAAGGAAGAACTTTGAAGATCGTAGGAGGGACCAAGACGATCAGGGGCGAAACCCCCAGCCTAGAGGACCAGTTATAAACACCATTTATGGAGGGCCGAGACCTCGAGGGCCTGTGATAAACACGATCTTTGGAGGTCCAACTACTGCTGGATTGTCCAAAAATTCCAGAAAGGCATATACTAGAGAGGTTATGCATATTGTTGGAGAAGCCCCGAAGAGGGCCAGGACAGAAGTAACATTGACTTTTGATGATTCCGACCTAGAGGGTGTGAAGTTTCCCCATGACGACCCGCTGGTCATAACACCAATAATAGGAAATAGCCCGGTTAAGAGGGTCCTTGTGGATAATGGTGCTTCTGTGGATATCTTGCTCCACGACACCTTTCTAAGGATGGGGTATAACGACTCCCAGTTAACACCAACCGACATGCCGATATATGGATTTGCTGGAGTAGAATGTCCTGTGGAAGGGATAATCAAGTTGCCAACCACCATAGGTACGGAGCCAAGGCAAGCAACACAGATGCTAGATTTCGTAGTGGTAAAGGCTAGTTCAACTTATAATGCTATCATGGGGAGAACAGGGATACATGCCTTCAAGGCAGTCCCCTCTTCCTACCATTCAGTCATGAAGTTTCCCACCCGAAACGGGATTGGAGAAGAGAGAGGAGATCAAAAAATGGCTAGAAGCTGTTATGTGGCCTCTTTGAGGGCAGATGGAGTCGGGGGGCAGGTTCTTCCTATTGAAGATATGGATGTTCGAGAAAATGATGAGAATAGAGGAAGGCCGGCAGAAGAATTGGTTTCGATTCCTTTAGATCCTGAGAATCCTGAGAGGACGACTTTCATTGGAGCCACATTAGAGGAGCCCCTTAGAGGAAAGTTAGTGAAATTTTTGCAAGAAAATAGTGATGTGTTTGCATGGTCAGCAGCTGATATGCCAGGCATAGACCCGGAGTTAATTACTCACAAGCTAAACGTGGATCCAAGCCGGAAGACAGTGAAACAAAAGAAAAGAAATTTTGCCCCGGAAAGACAAGAGGCTATAAAGCAGGAAGTGGAAAAGCTCTTAGAGGCTGGTTTCATTGAGGAGATTCAATTTCTGGAGTGGTTAGCAAACCCTGTAATGGTGAAGAAGGCTAATGGAAAGTGGAGGATGTGTATAGACTTCACCGATCTGAATGATGCATGCCCCAAAGACTGTTTTCCGCTGCCTAGAATTGATACTTTGATTGATGCCACCGCTGGACATGAGATGCTGAGTTTCATGGATGGGTTTAGCGGATACAACCAGATCAAAATGCATAAGGATGACATTCCAAAGGTATCATTTATCACTGACTTTGGTGTTTATTGTTATCTTGTTATGGCGTTTGGTCTCAAGAATGCAGGAGCCACCTATCAAAGGTTGGTGAATAGAATTTTTAAGGATCTTATTGGTAAGACTATGGAAGTCTATGTTGATGACATGTTAGTCAAGAGTCTAGTAAAGACTGATCATATAGCCCATTTAAGGGAAGCTTTTGAGGTCCTGAGGTGCCACAAGATGATGTTGAATCCGACGAAGTGTGCTTTCGGAGTAGGATCTGGAAAATTCTTGGGATTGATGGTTTCGAAGAGGGGAATTGAGGCAAACCCCGATAAAATAAAGGCAATCCTGGACATGGAACCCCCCAAAACTGTCAAGGATGTTCAGAAGCTCACAGGAAGGGTTGCTGCGTTAGGACGATTCATCTCCAAGTCAGGAGACAAGTGCTTGTCATTTTTCAAGTCACTAAAGAACATCAAAGACTTTGTATGGAGTGAGGAAAATCAGAAGGCATTTGAAGAATTAAAGAAGTATATGGGCCAGGCCCCGTTGTTGGCCAAGCCAGTTCTGAATGAAGTTTTATTCTTGTACTTGGTTGTTTCAGAGAGCGCCTTGAGCGCGGTGTTGGTTAAGGAGGAACTGAAAGTCCAGAAACCCGTATACTATGTCAGCAAAATTTTGCATGGTGCTGAGTTGAATTATTCAGCCATTGAGAAATTCGCCTTAGCCTTGGTAATGGCTTCAAGAAAGCTGCGTCCTTATTTTCAAGCTCACCAAATTGAAGTGCTAACAAATCAGCCACTGAGAAATATCATTCACAGTCCCAAGGCAAGTGGGAGACTGATTAAGTGGGCAATAGAGTTGGGAGAGTTCGATCTCAAGTATAAGCCACGTACGGCCATAAAAGCCCAGGCACTAGCTGACTTCGTGGTGGAATGTACCATACCCAACCAAGAAGTCGGGGGGCAGGAAGATACCATACCTCAAGACAAGGGAGTCGACAATGGGGATAGGGAGAAGAATGACAAGGAGAAAGAATATTGGGTTCTCTATTTTGATGGAGCATCAAAAACAAATTCCAGTGGAGCAGGATTGGTTTTGCAAAGCCCTGATGGGTTCTTAATTGAGTATGCTATGAAGCTAGATTTTCCAACCATAAACAATGAGGCAGAGTATGAAGCCCTGATAGCTGGCCTTGGTCTAGCTGGGCAACTTAGAGTCAAAAACTTAAAGGTCCGTGGAGACTCGAAGCTGATCATATCCCAGGTAAAGGGAGAATTTGAGGCAAGGGATGATACGATGGCTAAGTATGTCCGCCTAGTAAGGGCTGTGATGACCAAATTTAATGAGTGCCATGTTGAACACATTCCAAGGGAAGAAAATGTTAAGGCAGATGCGCTATCAAAGTTCGCTTCGTCTGAGGTTGAAGAAAGTTCAGGAAGTGTGTATTTCCGTGTTTTGAAGACACGAAGCATAGATGTTAAGCTGCTGGCTCCCATAGGCTTGGGGACGTCATGGATTGATCCCATCAAGGCTCACATTCAGACCGGTTGGTTGCCAAGTGATGCAACTGAAGCACGGAAGTTAACTGTTCGGGCACTAAGGTACTCTTTGATAGATGGGATTCTTTACAAAAGATCTTTCGTGGTTCCCTACTTGAGGTGTCTCAGGCCCGATGAGGCACGCTTGGCTCTTGAAGAAGTGCATGAAGGTATTTGTGAACAACACCTGGGGGGCAGGGCCTTGGCTCATAAAATAACCCGTTTAGGCTTCTATTGGCCAGAAATGATGGCTGATGCCAAAGAATATGTGAAGAAGTGTGATCGCTGTCAGAAGCATGCACCAGTTGTTAGACAACCCCCCGAGATGCTGACCTCTATCAACTCCCCAATCCCCTTTGCCATGTGGGGGATGGATATTCTAGGGCCTTTTCCTATGGCCACGGCACAAAGGAAATTTCTGATTGTAGCCATTGATTATTTCACCAAGTGGATCGAAGCCAAACCCTTGGCCAAAATCACAACTAAGCAGGTTGCACAATTCCTGTGGGAAAACATTATGTGCCGATATGGAATTCCCCGTATCCTCGTCACTGACAATGGAACACAATTCAACAATGAGGAATTCAAGAAGTATTGCGAAGAAAATGAAATTGAGTTACGATTCACCTCTGTGGCTCACCCGCAAGCCAATGGGCAAGCAGAGGTAGCAAATTGGATAATCCTGGATGAACTAAAAAAGAGGATCGAGAAGTCAAGAAATAATTGGGTGGATGAGATACTTCCAATATTATGGGCCTATAGGACTACCTGTAGGGTCACGACAGGAGCAACTCCTTTCATGTTGGCATATGGGGCAGAAGCAGTAGTTCCCGTGGAGATATCGCGTTCCTCTCCAAGGATTCAGACTTTCAATGCTGTAGAAAATAAGGAAGGGCAGAGGTTAGCCCTGGATCTAATTGATGAAGTGCGAGATGAGGCACATGCAAAGATAGTAGAATATCAGAAAAAGGCTTCATTCTATTACAACCTAAGGGTTAAAGAGAGATTTTTTAAACAAGGAGATCTAGTCTTGAGAAAAATAGAGGCTTCTGGTGTTGGACAGAAAGGAAATCTTGCCCCGAATTGGGAAGGGCCGTACAGAGTCAAGAGTGTTCAGGGTAGAGGAACCTACAAGCTGGAAACTATGGAAGGTTTTGAAGTCCCGAGGACCTGGCACGCACAAAACCTGAAGGTTTACTACGTGTAAGATAGGTGAAGTACGTTTCTCACTTGTCATTGACAAGTAGGTTTAAAAGCACCTTGAAGCTTTGCTTGCATAGGATTTTATATTCCAGTAGAATTTACATTGTCTAGTTATTGTTGATTAGGGTCGAACTCATGCTATGTAAGGTTTTGGAAAACCAGACTTCATATTAAAGAGTTTGAAATTATTTCTATCTAAGGATGTTTAAAGTTCAAATGCGTATTAAGATTGTAAAGTTAAAACAGAAAAAGGCAAGAAAAGCAACGTATAAAACATAACCCCGAAGGGTAACAAGTTCTGATATAAAGAAAGTTCAAAAAGAAGATATACAAAAAGCTAGGCCTTGGAAGGCTGAGGTTCCTCAGAACCACTATCCGAAGTCTCTTCGGAAGTTTCAGTCGTTTCTTCGGACGTCTCGGTCGTCCCCTCCGAAGTCCCTGTAGAAGTTCCCTCAGCAGGAGATGATGGCTGTTGAGGCGCTGCTTTGGGAGATTCTTCCACCCTGGCCTTCTTAGCGACAGGCTCGAATTCCTCCTCGGAGGAATCTTCCTCCTCTCCATCCTTGATCATGCCAGCAAGCTTTTCAGTAACACCTCCAAGCTCTGGAACCCGCACTGGGCAAGGAAAGGGCGACTGCTCAAGGACCTCGGGAAACTCATCCTGGATGGCCTCCACAGCAGCGTCCCAGCCTTCCTTATAGCTAACAGAATGAAGAAGGGCGTCATGCTCCACCATCAAGTCTTTGAATTCTTGAGTGTCCATCCAGCCATCAAAGGCTTTTTCCTTCTGCGCCTTCAAGATGACATTTTCAGCCCGGGCCGTCTCCAGGTCAGAAGTGGAAGAGGCCAATTGAGCTTCAAGGGCCTCAATTTTTTGATTGGCCTCCTCCAACTTCTTGTTGGCATCTTCCAGGCCAACCTTCCAAGCCTTGGCTTGGTGAATTGCCCCTTGAAAATGGGCGTTAGCCTGCAGGAGAAAACAGCAAAGGTTTAGAAAAGAAAGAAAAGAGAATTATAAAAAGCATAAGTAAAGTACGTACCGTCGCCAGAGCTTGGGCTCCAAATAGCTCATTCCCCTCCAAGTCCTGTTGAAGGACAAAATCTTGATAATCCACCGGGGAAATGGAATTCTTAGACCATTCCTTGGACAGGGTCGTGCTGCCCACAATTGAGTCCTTGCCCCGGATCCCCCAAGCAGGTTGAAAATAGGCACCTGGCCTCTGCTTGGTGCGCAGAACTTGGCTGGGGCCTTCCTCATCTGGCTCCGTTGCCTGAAGAAGGAACTCCGGGAAGCGGTCACCCAGTCGAGGGTCCTTAAAGATCTTCCCGGCCCTCTTCATCCTGGTTGTCTCCAGGTCCTTCGGCTTGGTAGCCTCCTCAATCTTCTCAGCCACTGCAACAAACAAAGTCAGTTGAAAATCAATGAAATAAAAGTGCAGGAAATAAAGGAGATAAGAAAGGGAACTTACTTTTCTTATCAACGGGCGAAAGGCCGCGTTCTACCAAGACGGTCTCCCGGATAAGGTCCCAACAATGGGAAGTGCCGTTGTCTTGCGTAAGGAGGTTGAAACCTCTAGCCTCCTCCTCGGACAAAGTTATGTCATTCGGGCTCCCGTCTACGGCCAGCCCAAAGGATGATCGAAACAGGGAGCCCCAATCTCCACCTTCCCAAATAACAAACAAAAAATCTTTCTTCCACCCCAAGTTGTTGTCAGGGATGGATTTCCCATTTACGATATGGGGGATAGTGGGGCGCTGGTTGATAGAAACCCAACCCGGACTTTTATCAGGGCTGTTTTTGAATTGAAAAATCTTCCTGAAGACAGCAACAGATGTGGGGACGTTGTGCTTGGCGCATTGCGACAGATAGCACAGAATCAACCTCCAGGAATTAGGGGGAAGTTGGCAAGGGCTGATGCTCACATCAGCCAGTAGCAAAGGAATGAATGGATGAAAAGGGAGTCTAATACCTACCCTCAGAGTATCCCTATAGACCCATAGCGCGTCCTTCTTCCACTGACAGGCCCTGTCGGCCGGACCCGCAAGAACCAGCTTAAAAGGCTCCTTGATTTTGAAGCAGCTGCTCAACTTTTCCAGCTCCTTGGGATCCCGTAAAGCACTGATATGATCGTGCGCGTCCAGATGCGCATCAGACGGATACTCGTCCCCTCGAGTGTTGATCATGTCGATTAAGGAAGTATACCTCGATCGAATAGGAAAATAGCCACGTTCATCTTGGCCAAACGAGTCATTCTTTTGTCAGCCATTTGAAAAAAGTATGAGGCACGTAAATAGGCTATCTTAAAATGGCACACAATGGAAAAATAGAAATGAAAAGCAAAGGGAGGAATCTTACCTGAAGAAGCGCTCCTGAAAAAAGGCTTTGAGCTCCGACTTGCTGTTATTCCTCTGAGAATCTTAGCGGGAAGATGAAGAAGAAAACTAAGAAATGAGAAAGTGAGGAGTAATAGCCTTTCCTCATTCCTTTATATAAGAGGAAAAGGAAGTTGAAGGGACGAAAAGCCCATTGAGGACAAAAGCCCATAAGAAAAAGCCCAGAAAAAAGAATATTCCAGAATATTCCAAGGAATTCTAGAGCATTCTTAACAGGGTGTATTAAGCCCAGATCAATAAAAGAGACCCAATAAGATTTGAAAAGGCCCAATAAAAGAGGCCCAATAAGATTTGAAAAGGCCCAATAAAAGAGGCCCAATAAGATTTGAAAAGGCCCAATAAAAGAGGCCCAATAAGATTTGAAAAGGCCCAATAAAAGAGGCCCAATAAGATTTGGAAAAGCCCAATAATAGAGGCTCAGAAAAATTTAATAAGGCCCAACAAAAAAAGGCTAGGCCCAAATCCAATTAGGATTTGGAAAATACAATACCCTAAATTAAAGCTAAATAAAGAAGGCTAGTGGAAGACCAGGAACCAGGTCGAAATCCAGGTCGTGAATCCTGCCCGAAATCTTTCAAGCAGACACCCGAAAATAGCGGGTAAAAAAGACCAGAATCCAGGTCGAAATCCAGGTCGTGAATCCTGCCCGAAATCTTTCGAGCAGACACCCGAAAATAGCGGGTAAAAAAGACCAGAATCCAGGTCGAATTCCAGGCCGTGAATCCTGCCCGAAATCTTTCGAGCAGACACCCGAAAATAGCGGGTAAAAAAGACCAGAATCCAGGTCAAATTCCAGGTCGTGAATCCTGCCCGAAATTTTTCGAGCAGACACCCGAAAATAGCTGGAATAACGGAACTGAATTGCGGTCGAAGCTTCGACCAGGAATGAGGTCGAATAAAACCAAGCATCTTTCAAAAAATAGGGATTAAAAACCCAGGTCGAAGTTCGACTAGGATCCTGGTCGAATTCCAGGTCGTGGATCCTAGTCGAAATCCTTCGACCAGGAAGCAAGAAAACCAAAGAATTTTCGAACAGGATTCAGGTCGAAATATCGACTAGAATCCTAGTCGAAATCCTAGTCGATAGGCTCATAAAAAAAAGGGGGGGGTTGAATTTTCGACCTCGATCCAGGTCAAATTTTCGACTAGGATCCTGGTCGAATTCCAGGTCCTAGATCCAGGTCGAAATTTCGACTAGGATCCTGGTCGAATTCCAGGTCGTGGATCCTAGTCGAATTCCTTCGACCAGGATAACTGACCCCTATTTTCGACTAGGATCCAGGTCGAAATTTCGACTAGGATCCTGGTCGAAAAAGGGCTGGAAATCTGAAAATTCCAGAAAATTAGGGAAAATTATGGAAAATTAGGGAAAATTCCCGGAAATTAGGGAAAAATCCCAGAAAATTAGGGAAAATCCCGGAAATTATGGAAAAATCCCAGAAAATTAGGAAAAATCCCAGAAAATTAGGGAAAAATCCCGGAAATTAGGGAAAATCTCAGGAAATTAGGGAAAAATCCCAGAAAATTAGGGAAAATCCCAGAAAATTAGGGAAAAATCCAGAAAATAAGGGAAAAATCCCGGAAATAAGGGAAAAATTCCTGGAAATTAAGATAATTCCTGAATAAAAGGAAAAATTCATTGTAAATGTGTAGGTCGCTCCACACTTTACGGAAAAATGAAACCCTGTAAGGGAACGAATGGACTTAACTTCTGCGAAACCTAATCAATGTTTCCCAAAAGTTGGGGGGCAAATGATAGGGATAAATAAATTATGATTGTATAATTAAATATTGCATTAATTGTACAATCTGTGGGCTGCTAGGCCCAATAAAAAGATATATGATACTCAGACCAGAAAGGTTAAGCCTGATGGACCAGATCCGGCCTGATGGAATAAAAAAAGCCCAAAAGCCCTGATTATTAATTAAATTCATAATTAATTAATAAGGGACAAATCAGATGTTGAAAAGAGTCCCGATAAGGATATAAATCCTTGGAGATTAGCCTCAAGGGGACCTAAAAGGATAAGGAATCAGTTTCCTACTACCTAGGACTCCAAAGTCCATTCTAATTATGAGACTTGCCCACCAAGTCTCCTATACCAAGTCCAATTCAAGGACTCCCAACATCTGTATAAGGGGTCTCACCCCCACCAATCAGAACTACGTTTTTTGGCTTGATTCTCTAATTCACAGAGATACGTAGGCATCTCGTAAAGGCAGATTGAGTCACGAAACACGAGAGCAGCCATTAAAGGCCTTGAGCTCCCGAATCTTAGTATTAAATACAGCAAGTAATAACCTTGGTTTTTTATCCATAACAGCTGGGGAAAACCAAAATACATGTACAGAATGAACAAAGCCAAGACAAACTTGTAACTGTTTGGGGAAAGTTGGATAGAGGCTAGGTCATATAATTCGATCACTTTCCTAAGATAGGGATGTAAGGGCGCGCCCATGCCTAGAGAGATCAACTTTAGACTTATAACCATTCTAGGAATCCTGAAGTTCCTTCCATAGTTGAAGATATGGGGCCGCATCATACTTAAAGGGCACGCTCATATACCCTCCATATCATAGAATTCCATTAGCCACTCCAATTGCTCGTCTGAACATGAAGAAGGTAGCAGCCTAACATAGAACAGTTTACCTTGTTCCTTTCTAAAGCGTTTCTTTGTAGCCTCGGTGTATGACTCATAATTGTTCCAATCAAAGTTGATCTCGCTATCAGATACCTCCAAGTGTTCAAAAGGGACAGGTGAAGGGTCGGGAGAGGTTGAGAATTCATAGTTATCTTCATCAAAAAAAGTTTGTTTCAGGCTCATAAACTGGGGAATCTTCATTGGGCGCGTCCTCAGGGTTAGAGGAAGAAGGCGCGCCCTGAGATTGGTGTGGAGAAAGGCCTGGAGAAACAGCCCTATAAGAGACCTTAGATGGTCCTGCCCCCACATTAACACCAATTTCAATGCCCCTATACCTATCCGTGTTCAAGCTTTCCAACCAATCATTATCATCAAACTCTATGCTGGCAGGAGCTGGGGGTCTTTCTTTTTGGATCAGCTTCTGCTTACCCCTCCTTTGACTTAAAGGGACATGATCTTGGGATTCATTTGATGATTCAGCCATTATATCACTAACTTTGAACTCCTGAACAAGGTGCGCCTCTTATTCTAAGAAGTGAGGAGTCCTATGAGCGTCTGGGAAGTTTGGCTCAAAAGAAATAGATGGAGGAGAGTAGATTCCTAGACTAGTAAGAAAATCCTTGAATGGATGGAAAGGTGAGAACGCGCCCTCATCTTCCACCTGTCAAGAAAACCAAGAAACATTGAGGGCTCATCCAATTCAGAAAGAAAAGAAGAAAATATGGAGAATTAATAAAAGGCATTAATTGAAAAGATAGCACGCCCTATTCAAGAATTATGAGATAGGATTAACAATTGTTCTGTCAGTTTAAAAGACGCGCCCTGTGCTAAGAAGGCGCGTCCTAGAAGGATGAAGTCTATTACGATAAAAGAATTATTTAGGTAAGGCGCGCCCTATCAAGAAACAAAGTGTATCCTGAGTCATATTTTGTTTCTAAAATCTGGCATCTTTATTGGGAGAAAAATGATACGGCGCGCCCTAAATTGTTAGCGAGCTCTAAAGCGGATATAATTATATGCAGATACTAAATAAAAATTGGCTGGGCATAAAAATAATGATGGTTAAGATTTACAAAAACATAAATTTGAAATTCAAAATCCTGTGATTTAGGATCTAGATTGCCAGGTCTGAATACATACAATATATACATATATATATACAAAAACATACATATTCAAGAATGGAAGATGAACAGTTTGTACAACATGCACAGTGATTTAGTAGACAAATTTCAGAAATACAAAGAGTAATATGTACCTTTCTGATCGGAGAAGAAGATTGACCGAAAAAATTGAAGAAATGGTGGAGATTAAGACCGATTTTGAACAAATATGTCTTCAGCCGGTGTTGATACTTTTAGAGAAAAGAGGAAAGTGAAGAAGGTAAAAGTAAAAACTAAAATAATGAAAAATTACTTATATTTATAGCTGAAAAGGACGTGGGACAGCTGTCAATCACGTCCATCACGTCGATTACGATTCCCAAGAAAGAGGGAACCATTTTAAAACCGTTCAAAATTCAAAGGACGCGTCCTTGTGTAGGCGCACCCTCCCTGATTATTATAGCAATTTGGACTTTGAATGGGTGATGTATACAAAAGCGCGCCCTGTTGAAGGCACGCCCTGTAAGATAATACTGATGGTACATGAGTTTATACAAATTTTGGTAAAGACGAGTAAAAATTCCAATCCCATTTTCAATAGCATATGGAATTTGGGGGGTAGTTGTTATGCCCAAAAATTGGTATAAACGTTATTCAGGTTGAAATTGGATTACATGGTCAAGATTGAGGAATAAAAGCCTAAAATTAAGGAACAAATAGGATGACTTTCCTTTATAGAAGAACAATAGGCGCGCCCTATATGTTTAGGGAAGGACGCGCTGTGTAGTACAAGCACTTGATGGAAATAGCGCGCCCTCAATAGGATGAGGGAGGCGCGCCCTATCGATTGAAAGGAAGATGTTGAAGAATTCATTATAGAATTGACTTTTTACCCTTGGGAAAACTTAGGGCGCGCCCTAAGTTCAAAGATGGCTAGGGTGAGGTTTCGACATGGTTACTTGGATTGGTTTTTTGGAAGATTCAAGGAAGATGGGCATTATTATTACTAAATTATTTGGTGCAGGTACTCTATTGAAGAACTCCTTTCTGTAGTGCATCTACAGGAAAGTGGTGTCTGTGGTCAGAGACCTCCAGGGGTATGCCTGGACGAAAGGCCTCCTCCTGTAGTCAATGAGTGTCCTCATTGGGGATGCGGGGTGAACTTTGATGTGTGCTTTGGGAGCTCTGTCTCTGTAGTCAACGGGTGTCTTCATTGGGAGACTTTGGAGTATCCTGCACTTTGCACCCAAAAGCTTGGGATCACTTGTCCTGTAATCTGTTAGGGGCTTCTTATCGGGGGACAAGGATGCGTCCAACATTTGAGGTGAACCATGGCTATACATGCGTCCACAGACTAGAGAAACAGCTGGCAGCAGAGGGTTATCCTTGGCCAGGGAGATGCCTTATCCGTGAAGTCTCGAAGCCACGGATGAGCCTTGGGCCTTTGTGGTTGGGCCTCATCGGCGGACATTCCTAAAACTAGTAGAAGACGGCTTCCAGTGGGTTCCTCATTGGGCCTCGGGACAAGAGATAAAGCCCATTAGGTTTTTTGTTACCCAAGAACAACGTTGGCTTGATTGCCTATAAATAGGGATATGTAGGCAAATTGCAAGGGGTGAGAAGCGAGAGCGCAAAGGAGCCACCACTAACCCTAAGCAATCTCAGCCACCAATAATCTCAAACACTGTTCATCAAATCCAACGAGTATTGTTCACATTTTTCGACAAAGAACCACTGTCACAGATCTTGTTTCCGGCTACGAACCTCAAATTTTATTGCTCCCTGAAAGGATATCTTCGATATATTATTTATTTTGGTATTTGTACGATTAAACATAAAATTAAGAACACGTAGATCTTCTCCATTAGGACATGAATTTAATTGATCCAAATCAAAGTCAAAAAGTCAAACTAGCAAAATCATGTCTTTTAAACAGATAAAAAAGATATTCCATTCTTGCAAAATATCAAAACTATATCCTTATGGAATATATCTCTAAGGCAATATGATCAAATAAGAAACATCAAGATATGATATTTCCTAGATCTGTGTTGCAACAGGAATATGGTAACAAGCTCGAATAAGGAATATTGCAGAAATACTCTTTAGAAATCTTGTGCTATATCAAAAATGTTTTACTCTTCGCTCCTAAATATTTTTTACATCCTTCAAAAGAGTTTTTTCTCAAATTTTATTAATATTCATGGTTGAAGTATTAATATCCATTTTTACACCCATTTTGTGTGTTCGTAAAGTAATTTTCACTCGTTTCGTAAAATTAGCATTTCTCGGAGAAAATTGTTCAAAAATACTCAAACACATTTTCTATCATCCAAATATATTTTATATATTATGAAATATATTTTAAGTATTTATACAAGTCAAAACTTTGGTCAAAAGATCCATCTCCTTTATTTCAAGACCAACGATATTTTTATTCGGAAGAAAGGTTGACAGAACAGTTTCATTTTTAAATAAAATACTTTCACATGCTAGAATGACTTGAAATTTGGAATGGATCATTTAAATGGTATTTTCTAAGTATGGTAAAAATTTCGTAGCATTCAGAGAATTTTTGTCCGGGCACAAAAATCGAAGCAGTTGGTCCCACAATTGACCACGTTTGACCTAGTTACCATTGACTAAAGTTGACCAACACTTGCAGAACATCATTTTATAATATTTATGTAATTATCATATTTTTTATGATATTTATTTAAGAGTTTTTGGGGTGGTCATAATTAATGGTGCTTAATCCTTAATTAAAGTAATTAAAGAATGATTAAAAGAAAAGAAAAATATATATTTAATATATATATATCAGCTGAGATTTGAATGTATACTAGCTTGTGCTTCCTTCCCGCTTACAAAGAAACACAACCTACTTGCCATGTCATCAATCCATGTGATACACTTCATCCACCATTCATTCTTTCTCAAATCTCAACCATTCAATCCACCCAACTCCTCCTATAAATAAACCCCCACTGTAATAACCCCAATTTTTGGAATTTTTGAAACCCTTATGAATAGCGTTTTGCTGATTATGCTGATTAAGAAAACTTTTCATGCCACACTATGAAGGGGTTCTTTTATTGATCTTCTGGGATATTATTAGTACTCTATGTGGTATATAAGTGTATGTAAAGATCGTCAGAATTCAAATCCGAATACTTTGATTTTTCCCGAAAATCTACCAGATACAGAAAGAATTGAGTATAAGGTAACAGAATAAAAAGGATTTAAATTCAAGGATTATAAGAGAGGATCATGAAAGGAATATAATGTATTGAGAAAGGTGAAGGAAACCTAAGTAATAAGATCCCGGGTATGATCCCTCAAACGATAAACGAAAACGAAAGTTAAGCGAACCGCATAACAGATCAGCGGTCATTAGCCAAGTAATTAGGAGTTAATCAAGGGGTTAGTGGATGATGATGTCATCACACCAACAAGAGGAAGACAAGTGTAACAAGGTGACATCACATGATGACTTAAGCATGACATAAGGGAAAGAGGTGTGGTTGATTAATAACCACACCATTTTTCATGGGTAAATAGGTAATTAATCAAAAACAAAAGCTAGCAACCAAGCAAATAAATCAAAAAAACATAAAACACTCCCATTTTCAAGAAGAGCTCTCGGCTTTTTTTCTTTTTCAAAGAAGAAAAGTCCAAAATTCAAGATCCAAACCTTGTTAATTAGTGAGGTAATTATCTAAGGTTCCTTGTACATAGATATGGATATCCTATAAGTTTAAGCTTCTAATTCCTTCACAATCTCTTCCAAAAAATCAAGGAAGAAGATGGTGAATAGTAACCTTCAAGAAATAACTTTGGTTTTCTTGATTTTTTATGAAAGTTCAAGGTAGCTTAAGCATAGATCAAGGCTTCCATGGGCATTCCAAGGATCTTTCATTGATTAAAAGCTTCAAGGAAGGTATAACTCTAAATTATCTTAGCACTAGTTGTTCTTGATGATTCATGGTATGATTTGGGCTTGGTTTAAATGGTTTAAAGTGGTTGATGAGTGATATTGTCATATGGTTGTATTGGGATTGATTGGTGATGGTTTGGTGTTGAATTGGTTTGATAAAATTTTGGGAAATCGCGTAAACATAGCCGTCGTAATGTCTGATTTACCTTAGACTGTTTTGTTCTTAACATCAGAACCCTTGCACTCACTGTTAGTTTTTTACCATTGCCATTTTTATATAGTTCATGTTACGAGCTTCGTTTTGATATGTGGTTCGCTTGAATCCGATGTACGGTTTAGGAGAAACGACTGTTTTAAGTAACGGCGTTTCGCGACCGAACCATTACCCCTCGCCTTACTTTGAAACCTTGTTTAAGGACCTTAAATGACTAATTGGGGTAAGAAACAATTATTTAAAGTGGATTAGGCAGTTGGTAAGGTACTCGCGAAAGAATCGCCGTAAAACTCGTAATGGTTAATTTATTAAAAGTGGTGGAGCCGAGGGTACTCGAGCGACTTAAGAGAATCTGTAAGCGCGAAGCGAGCGTTAGAGTCTAATTTGGTTAAAGTATAGATTTACAAGTGACTTTGGTTTAATTCCAACTTATATGTTGTTTATAGGTTACCAGACTCGTCCCGAGCCATTTGTAACCCCCAGTTGCTCAGGCAAGTTTTCTACCCGTATAACTGTTGTTGTGATGTATATATGTATATGCATGATCTTGTGATAAATGCATATTTGATTATTAGAAAATTCTTGCGATATATTATAGCATGTGATATGGTATATGTGCATGCCTGTTGCGTATTCTTGATTTATATATCTGTTGGTTCAAATGCTTATTAGTCGCATAATACCTATGCTAGAGATAAGCGGTATTTGAGTTTACCCTTAGTATAGGGGATCAAAAGGTGAACTTTTTCTAAAACCGGGAGGCGAGGCTCCCGAGTATTATATATATATATATATATATATGAATAGTTTTTAAAACTATTAATCGAATAAGGTTTATTCGATAACTTTATATTATTTAATGAATATTACTTGAATATTCATTCGAGGACTTATGACTCACTTTATATTATTTAATGAATATTACTTGAATATTCATTCGAGGACAGATGACTCCGCTTATATTATTTAATTGAATATTATTTGAAATTTCATATGAGGACCTATGACTCCGATTATTTTCTGAAATGTATTCTTTATTTTACTAGAGAATAAGGTGTCGATAATCAGACTTATTTTTGATTATTCAAATAAAGATAGTACTTTCGTATAAGTATATCTTTGGTTATTTAATACTCATTTCAAGTATAAGTTTTACAACTTCTACTTCAATTATTTGTATAATGATTATTCTTTATGGGAATATTATTTAAATAATAATATTCAGATATTTTCTAATATAATGGGACTGATTTACTTTATTAAATCAGCATTACTCCAAACACTCTTTAAAGTGTTTTCGAGTCTTTCAAATGATTTTTAAAAGTTAGAGCGGATCCCAAAACTCATTTTTATATATTTAAGATCTTCCTTTTTAAAGGGGATTTAAATACTCGCTCAAAACCAGAGGGATCCGGCTCGGTGGTGTATTTTATATTCGCAACAAGGTTGCGGTTTTGGTAAATGAATTGATTACTTACCCAACGTTCGGGAAGTAAGTCCATCTATCGAGTCGTCATAAGCAACATGGGCTCAGTGGGCGTCCATGATAGTGTAAGTGGCTCAGTGGGAGTCCATCAAATGCGTAAGTGGCTGAGTGGCAGTCCAGCATAAGTTCATATTACGACCAGGGTGATGACCAGTGGGGAATTCGTCCATCTACTAGTAGAAAAGGTTACTTATTGGTATCTTTGCCTGATCAGCAAGATATCGGGTTTATTCCATAATTCTTTTCCTTTCCAAAAATTCATTGGATGTTACAAACTCTATTCATACTTTACATGATAGAGGTTTTCAGGAAATGTATAAAGAGATATATATGCGGATATATATATCGGGACTTAATGAAGTATCTCATAACTTCATTTCATTCAATAATACTTCAAAGATTTAATCTATTCAAATCTTGTCTTGTAGTTCATCTGGGTGATGAACTTTTGAAACTGATTATAACTTGAACGGTGGTAGTTCAAGTAGTATTCGGATATAAGTATATTGGAGTATCTTGTAACTTCATCTTTTAAACTTATATCTAGTAAATGATTATCTTATGCATGTCAAAGATTTTCGAAAAAACGTTGAGACAAGGTTAGATATATGAGATCACCTTGCAACGATATTTTATACAGTTATAAACGGGAACTCTGTGTATATTATACATGTCAGAGGATTTCAAAGATTGTGAAAAGTATATATGTACATATATACTGAATATTTTGTGACTTGGTCACGGTAAGATATCAAACTTGGTTCATTTCTTCTTGACCAAGACTTTCATGAGTACTATGAGAATGCTCATATATTGTAAATCATTATACATATTATTTTGGTGGGCTTGTTGCTCACCCTTGCTTTCTTCTTTCATCACACAACATCAGCTAGACAAGATGAACAGGACCAAGCTTCCAATTCGCAAGCGGTTAGAAAATGTTCCGCAGTTTGCTGGAAGCGTTGATGCCGCCGTAGCTGAGGTAGGAGCTACCAATAGGCTAGGTTTTCAACTATTGATGAACCAGATTTATGTATATTTATGAATTGTAATAATGGCAAAGAAATGTAAATTTATTCAGAAACCCTTTTAAGGTGTATTGGCATATAATTGTGGAATAAAACGACTTGTGATTATTTTTGGATATTCATCTCTGAGACTATAACTTGTGATGTGTGTGTTGATGGTGGGGTCACAATATAGAATAGTTGATTATTTATTAAGATTGGGTGTTATTAAGGGAAATGGAACTCGTGACAACCCGGATCCCCGACCCCGGATTTGGGGGTATTACAGAAATGGTATCAGAGCGAAGCGTTAAAAACCTCAGAGATGATGTGACGTTAAGATAATAAGTTCACTAAGATAATAAGAACTCTTGCCAAGTTCATAGTCGGACTACCTAACGTAGTACTGACAGTTAAAACCCTTATGGGAACCCTTATAAATATCGTGATAGAAGTATAGTTCGTTATCGTATATGGTAGCGGGACTCCGAAGCCTGAGGTTGAGGAGCAACAATGCGATGATGTTTTATTAGTTATTGGAGATCAGATTGTGGATCCGATAGAGCGTCCTAACACGGGACCGAATGATGTTCATATTGAGGATGTAGCGGTTGAGGATGTTGTCCTAGAAGGGATTATCGCTGAGAAGGATCCTGTGAAGGATCCTCACAAGAATGAATAAAGGACCACTGAGGAATTGATGACCATGGTTAGGGAAACTACCAGAGGTAGGATTGGCCGGTCACTACCAGAGGTTTGTTCAAGTTTGTAAAGATAGTATCCCCTTTAACACGGCTTACTCGTAAGACTGAGAAGTTCTAATGGACAGAGAAATGCGAGAACAGCTTTTAAAAACTGAAGCAAAGATTGGTAGCGGCCCCTATGATGGCATTGCCGGATGGAAAAGAAGATTTTGTGATGTGTAGTAACGCTTCGCATAAGGAATTAGGGTGCTTCTTGAAAGGAATATGTCCTAAGTCCAATCATGTATTAGGATTTAGGAATAACTTCCTGTGTAATCTGTTTTGATTTCATTGATATTAATAAAAGACTAGTTTTGTTTTTATTACGGGCTTTATCTATTTAAGTGTTTAAATAAGATATACCATAGTTTAGAGTAAAGCTTTTTATGGATTATGATGAGATCATAATAGTGAGACCTAAAAGATGATAACTCTAAACTTAAATAGTTCCTGGTCATAGGATTACTAACTGGTAATTAATAATCCGCTAAGATCGGTACATACTATGCTTGCTTCATTATGAAGGATGTCTGTTCTCATAGACATTTGTGTGGTGACACTATAGCTAGTATGTAGTTGCTTATTATAGAATAAGTTCACTGAACATGACTCGCCCAGCTGAACAACTGATGGAGTTCACTCACGTATCAGCAGTTGTTCACATAGTGATAGTTGTACAAGTATCCTTAGACTTGAGGTCTTCATAGTCATCTTGTGTACACTGAACTATACTTTGGTTTAGTTATTAGTCTCCAGGGACAATTATTAGGGCTCTACTGGGTATAGGAATTTGTACCCGAAGATAGTGTATGATCAATAAAGGATCTACCCCTTCCTGTGAAGGAAGCGAATGTTCAAGGCTGATCCACTTATGCTAGTTCAGGAATCTCTGGCCAGAGTGAATGAAATTAGAAAGGAGTTTCTAATTTGAATAGAACTAAGCATAGTAACTGGTAAGCAAGTGATTAAATTAGATAGGCTTGACACGAGATCCATGCCTTATATTTAATCAGGACATTGTAGGGTAGAAGGAGGTTATTGTACAGTAACTATTCACTGAATAGGTTCTTGGTATTCTAAGCAGTGAATTCATATTATCCGGATAGTCGCGATATGCTGAGAAGTATCCCTCACGATGTAGAATAAATATGATTAATTAATTAATCATATTTAATAAATTAGAGAATTTATATAAATAATGATAAAATAGTTTTATTATTATTTATTTCTACTACCGGCTTAATATTGAACCTACAGGGTCACACCATAAAAAGAGAATGATTTAATGGTGGAGGAATTAATTAATAATGGCTAATAATTATTTATTTGTGAAATAAATAATTAATTGGAAAATTTAATAATTGATTAAATGAGATTTAATTGATTATAAATTAATTAAGAAAAGTTCTTAATATTATTAATTAAGGATTTAATTTTTTGGAAATTAAATCAAGAGAGAGAATTATTTCTAAAGTGTTTAGAAAAACGATTAATAATTAAAAGGTATTTTAATTATTAATGAGAATAATAAATGGGATAATAATAATAATATTTATGGGAAAATTTTAGCTGAAAATTTTGCCTATAAATATACTATTATAAACCCTATTTTTATTCTAACCCCAAAATTTTATAAAACCTAATTCTCTCCACCTCCTCCTCCTCCTTAACGTCGTTTTCTTGGTGGATACCGGTGGAGTGCTTCACGTTTGAGGAGCAGCTGCTAAGGATCTCCGATCGTTGCTTTTGGATCGCATATTAAAGGTTAGTAATCGATTCATATGTTTTTACCACGATTTATATGTTTTTATTTGGATTTAATATGTGTAAAAGTGCTTTTAAATGCTTCCGCTGTGATTAAAATCCAACAATGGTATCAGAGCATAGGTTGTATGCATATAGATCTGTGGTAAAAATTTCAGAATTTTATGTGCTTGTATGAATTAATTATGATTTTTACAAGTTATATCATGGTTTAATTTTTTCTGATGAGAAATCATTTCTCAGAACAATTTTGAATGTTGATCTGGGTTCTACAAGTGTTGTAGATCGTCTGGGTATTTTTTTCATAATTTTATGATGTATAGATTTTTTATTATGAATTTTTGAAGTTCTTGCAATTAAATTCGTAATTAAATAAGTATATATATATGATATTGTAAGTATGTATATATATTTGTACATCTGCATCTGCTGTGGACTGCTGTACTGTTGTGTTGTTCTGCACGGAGAAAAGCAAAGCAAAGGTACATAGTACAAGTACGGCGGCACAACAATCGAGGAGGAAAACGATGACTGCTGAAAACAGAAGGAAGGACCGCGCGTCGACCACGCGCGCGTGGGGCTCACGCGCTGGCGTGCCACGCGCGGCGCGTGGAAGACACGCGCTGATGACGTCATGCTGACGTCAGCATAGGGGGTTAGGCGCGCGTGAGGGCGCGTGCCAGCTCAGAATTGGGCGATTTTGGTGCCGTTGGATTCGTCTTTTCGAGACGCTTCTAATGGTATATTATATGATATTTTATGAAATTGTTTTGAACTGTTTATAGCTAACAGAAGTGTTTTAAAGCTGTTTCTGGTCGTTTGAATTGCTTTTAAATGCTTCATGTGATACATAGAGATGTATAATGCTTAGACCTATATGCTAGATGATGTAACATGCCTACCTTGATATTTATTCATGTTGATATATGTGATATATGCTTAGTTTATCATGCGATGATAGATTTAGGTGAACTTAAATGAACATAAGGCGTTTGTTAGGCAACCTAGTATAGTGAAATTGTTTCATAACCTTAAGAATAATATTATGAATACAATCATGAGATTCTTGTGTTTATGAAACACGTAATTGAATATGAATTTTCGATATGAGAGAAAGGATGATTCTGTCAACAACAGATTTCTATCTGTAAGAAAGGGTTATTAAGTGACGCCTCTTGACAATGCTCCACCCGATCTGGGAATCATCTGATTATTGATTATTGATTTGAAATATTTAATTTAAAAGGAAGAATCTCTTTATAATATGATTATGATTGTAACGTAATATAATCCCTCTAAAATTAAATAATATCAAGTAGTAATTGGCCAATGTCACAACGGGCTTGTGTCGGTCATAGCCTTTCAACATGATAGAAAAGTAGTTCTTATTTTTGAATCATTGTCGTTTCGTGCTACAGCCGAGGGCTTTGATTTCGAAATAAGAAATACTTGTCTATTACATAGAGATGTGTACATTGAATAAGAATCTAAAGGTCGTTACGTGCCACAGCCGTGGGCCTTTGGGGATTGATTCAATTATACGGAATGTTGGGTTAGACTTGACTTAGAATATTGAGTTTGTCGTGCCACAGCCGTGACTCAATTATTCAAGAGGCTAAAGTTTGATTAGGGAATAACATTAGATGTAATTGACAAGAGTTGTCTGCCTACTGAACATTACATGGCGGTTCATGCCACAGCCGGGGTTGTGTAATGGAATGTAGGATCCCTATTCCCACTAGCATTATGAATGCTTAATTTTTCACGTAGGGGGTTGAATAAATTAGATAAACTAGTGGGAGCCACTTATGAATAAAGACCCGATTCATATAGTGTTTTAAAATGAAATCGAATATTTGCTAAGTGTTGTTATGTGTTTATCATTTACAGATTTACTTTGTACGTCATGTCTTCTGTAATATCACTCAGGAGCATACTGTATGCTCACAAATTGACTGGTCCTAATTATGCTGACTGGCTTCGAAACTTGAGAATTGTTCTCAGGATTGAGAAGCTGGAATACGTGACTGACTCACCTAAGCCTACTGAACCTGCTAGCGATGCGTATAATGATGAACATGTGTATCGTAAGTGGATAGATGATGCAAATGTTGCTCAATACATCATGCTAGCTTCCATGAACATTGAGCTACAGAAGCAACATGAGCATATGGATGCTCACACTATCCTCATGCATCTACAAGAGTTGTATGCTGTTGCGGGGAGGACAGCTCGATATGAGATATCGAAGGAGTTGTTCGGTTATAGGATGTCTGAGGGATCATTTGTGAATGACCATGTACTTAAGATGATCAATTTGATTGAACGTCTTGGACAACTTGGTTTTGCCATGGATGGGGAGCTAAGCAAAGACTTGGTCTTGCAATCGCTTCCGAGTTCGTTCTCGCAGTTTGTTATGAACTTTCACATGAATAAGTTGGATGTCAGCCTGCCTGAACTCCACAACATGTTGAAGAGTGCGGAATCAAATTTTCCCCCTAAGAAGAGTTCTGTTCTTCTAATTGGTGAAGGTTCGAATCCTAAGAAAAGGAAGAGGAACTCTTCCAATAAGAAGAAAGTAGGTGAAGAAAAGCCGGTTCCACCAAAAGCTGAAGACCCCAAGAGCAAAGTTGTTTGCTTTCACTGTAACAAGGTGGGGCACTGGAAGAGGAACTGCAAGGTTTACCTTACAGAATTGAAGAAGAAGAAGAAGGGTAGTGAGACTGCCGCTTCTGATTCAGGTATGTTCATGATAGAAGTGAATATGTCATTAAGCCAAATTTCTACTTGGGTATTAGATACCGCCTGTGGTTCTCAAATCTGTAATTTGTTGCAGGGACTAAGGAGAAGTAGGACTCTTGAGGAAGAGGAGGTGATTCTACTGATGGGAAATGGAGCAAGAGTTGCTGCTGTAGATGTGAAATCATTTCATTTACATATGCCTACGGGCAAGACTATTGTTTTAAATAATTGTTATTTTGTTCCCTCGATTGTAAGGAATATTATTCCCATGTTAGACTTGGCTGGATTTTCATTTATTATTGAGAATAATGAACGTTCTATTCTTAGAGATAATATTCTTTATGGACGTGGTGCTTTAAATAATGGTCTGTATATATGTGACATAATTTACTTCAGATTGAACAAACTAATAAAAGAAAAGGGATGATGAAAATCTCACTTTAAAGTGGCACTGCAGTCTCCATTTAGTAGACATGGAGAGAGGACTGCAAATTTGCTAGGAATGGTACACACAGATGTATGTGGACCAATGTCTACGCAAGCCATGGGTGGATTTTCATACTTCATTACTTTCATAGATGATAGATCTAGATTCGGATATGTGTTTGATGAAACACAAGTCTGAAGCCTTTGAAAAGTTCAAAGAGTATAAGTATGAAGTGGAGAAATAACCAAACATAGTATTATAACTCTTCGATCAGATCGAGGTGGTGAATACTTTAATGGAGTGTTTCTAGATTATCTCAAAGTAAATGGTATAGTCTCCCAGTGGACTCCTCCAGATTGGTATCTGAAAGGAGAAATCGAACTCTGTTAGACATGGTTCGGTCCATGATGAGCTATGCAAATCTTCCAGTATTCCTATGGGGTTACGCATTGGAAACCTCAGCATATTACTGAATAAGGTGCCTTCCAAATCTATTCCTCAAACTCTGTATGAGATATGGAAAGTAAGGAAACCGGGTCTTAAACACGTTAAGATTTGGGGATGTCCAGCTTATGTCAAGAAAGTTGACCTAGATAAGCTGGAATATCGATCCGTAAAATGTAGTTTTGTGGGATATCCTAAAGAGACTTTAGGGTATTACTTTTACACCGATCATCGGGTGTTTGTCTCCAGACATGCTACCTTCTTGGAAAAGGAGTTTATCCTTTAAGGAAACAGTGGGAGCAAAATTTGAACTTGATGAAGTTCAAGAAGCACAAACTACTACGGATCAAGTGGAAATACCTGTTCTGACTGAACAACCTTTTGTGGAACAGCCCATTCATAGAACAGGGAGAGTGTCTCGCCAACCTGAGAGGTAATATGGCCTTGTCATTAAGAATGACAATGAGTTGTCGATCATTGATGATGACGACCCTGTGACCTATAATAAGGCTATGAGTAGTGTTGACTCAGAGAAATGGCATAGTGCCATGAAATCCGAAAAGGAATCTATGTATACGGTATACGAAAGAATGATTAGAGCAGATGGCCAGGTGGAGACCTATAAGGCCAGGCTTGTGGCAAAAGGATTCAAACAAAGGCAATGGATTGACTTTGATGAAATCTTTTACCTGTAGCCCTGTTAAAATTAGTTCGGATTTTGCTTGCGATTGCTGCTTACTACGACTATGAGATCTGGCAAATGGCCAGATGGTTTTCTTTCCAAGGGAAATGAAAACCTAGTGTGTAAGCTGCTGCGAACCATATGTGGTTTAAAGCAAGCTTCTCATAAACGGAACATCTGTTTTGATGAGATAATCAAAGAGTTTGGTTTTATCAAAAACGTAGATGAACCATGTGTCTACAAAAGGGTTAGTGGGAGCGCGGTAACATTTCTTGTATTGTATTGAAATAGAGTTGACACACATAACAACATAGCAGACCCACTCACAAAGCTACTTTCTGAAAGTCACTTTGATCGTCATAAGACAAGATGGGTATTAGATACCAGAGTGATTGGCTTTAGTGCAAGTGGGAGATTGAAAGGAATATGTCCTAAGTCCAATCATGTATTAGGATTTAGGAATAACTTACTGTGTAATCTGTTTTGATTTCATTGATATTAATAAAAGACTAGTTTTGTTTTTATTATGGGCTTTATCTATTTAAGTGTTTAAATAAGATATACCCTAGTTTAGAGTAAAGCTTTTTATGGATTATGATGAGATCATAATAGTGAGACCTAAAAGATGATAACTCTAAACTTAAATAGTTCCTGGTCATAGGATTACTAAATGGTAATTAATAATCCGCAAAGATCGGTACATACTATGCTTGCTTCATTATGAAGGATGTCTGTTCTCATAGACATTTGTGTGGTGACACTATAGCTAGTATGTAGGTGCTTATTATAGAATAAGTTCACTGAACATGACTCACCCAGCTGAACAACTGATGGAGTTCACTCACGTGTCAGCAGTTGTTCACATAGTGATAGTTGTACAAGTATTCTTAGACTTGAGGTCTTCATAGTCATCTTGTGTACACTGAACTATACTTTGGTTTAGTTCTTAGTCTCCAGGGACAATTATTAGGGCTCTACTGGGTATAGGAATTTGTACACGAAGATAGTGTATGATCAATAAAGGATCTACCCCTTCCAGTGAAGGAAGCGAATGTTCAAGGCTGATCCACTTATGCTAGTTCAGGAATCTCTGGCCAGAGTGAATGAAATTAGAAAGGAGTTTCTAATTTGCACAGAACTAAGCATAGTAACTGGTAAGCAAGTGATTAAATTAGATAGGCTTGACACGAGATCCATGCCTTGTATTTAATCAGGACATTGTAGGGTAGAAGGAGTTTATTGTACGGTAACTATTCACTGAATAGGTTCTTGGTATTCTAAGTAGTGAATTCATATTATCCGGATAGTCGTGATATGCTGAGAAGTATCCCTCACGATGTAGAATAAATATGATTAATTAATTAATCATATTTAATAAATTAGAGAATTTATATAAATAATGATAAAATAGTTTTATTATTATTTATTTCTACTACCGACTTAATATTGAACCTACAGGGTCACACCATAAAAAGAGAAAGATTTAATGATGGAGGAATTAATTAATAATGGCTAATAATTATTTATTTATGAAATAAATAATTAATTGGCAAATTTAATAATTGATTAAATGAGATTTAATTGATTATAAATTAATTAAGAAAAGTTCTTAATATTATTAATTAAGGATTTAATTTTTTGGAAATTAAATCAAGAGAGAGAATTATTTCTAAAGTGTTTAGAAAAAGGATTAATAATTAAAAGGTCTTTTAATTATTAATGAGAATAATAAATGGGATAATAATAATAATATTTATGGGAAAATTTCAGCTGAAAATTTTGCCTATAAATATACTATTATAAACCCTATTTTTATTCTAACCCCAAAATTTTATAAAACCTAATTCTCTCCACCTCCTCCTCCTCCTTAACGTCATTTTCTTGGTGGATACCGGTGGAGTGCTTCACGTTTGAGGAGCAGCTGCTAAGGATCTCCGATCGTTGCTTTTGGATCGCATATTAAAGGTTAGTAATCGATTCATATGTTTTTACCACGATTTATATGTTTTTATTTGAATTTTATATGTGTAAAAGTGCTTTTACATGCTTCCGCTGCGATTAAAATCCAACACTTCTTATACAACACAACAAGGTAATCGCGTACGCGTCAAGACAATTAAGGGAATATAAAAATTTGATATCCTCACCCATGAGCTTGGGCTCGTGGCAATAGTTTTGCCCTAAAGATTGGAGGCACTACTTGTATGGAGAGAAGTGCGAGATTTACCTAAGCCATAAGTGCTCTAGTGCATTTTCACGTAGAAAGAGCTCAACATACGCCAGAGGAGGCGGTTAGAGCTAATCAAGAATATTGATTGGGAGATTCTTTATCATTCGGGGAAAGCCAATGTGGTGGCTGATGCCCTTAGTAAAAAGGAGAAACTCAAGATGATAATGTCTTTGGGAGAGTTTATGAGAGATTTTGAGAAAATGGAAATAGAAGTGAAGGTAACCGGAGCCGGTACCGAAAAGATGTTTGAGATTGCAATACAGTCTGAATTATCGGAAAAGAACATATTGTGCCAGAAAAAGTGATGAATGAAGGCAGAGAGCGAACAATTAGATAAAAGATTAATACCGAGAAAGATGATAAAGGAATAATGAGGTATTCCTACAGAATTTGGATTCCAAATGTTCAAGAGCTTAAAGATGAAATCTTAGATGAAAGCTAGTTTGAGAAATAAGATTTAGAGCGAACCCTGAACGTGATAGTCAGGGAGGTCGCCATCAAGATAGAAGGAACCCATAACATAATGGAGTGGAAAATGAGGATTTTAACGTATAAGATAACCCCAAGTATGGGAGAGGGATGAAACATTTCATACTAAGGAAACAGAAAGTCGAGTAAGGAAAGGAGACCCGAGACGGTACTCCTATACGGCAATTCATGGACCTGTCTAAAAAGAACTTAGACTATTATCCCCAACCACCACCTTGAGGAAACAATGCGGTAGGAAATTCTTTCATGACCTTTAAGTCGCTAAGCTCTCAGAGTTCCAAGGAACAGGTTGACCCGGTCGAGGCAAGAGCCTGGCTAAAGGAAATACAGGAATCATTTGAGATTCTAAATGATAGACGAATCACAAAAGACTGTTTTTGTCACTTACCCTCCTAAGAGAGAGGCCACCCGCTGGTGAAAGGCCAAAGAAGGCACGGAGCAAGAGATTATAATAAACTGATTAAAGTTCAGTCAATTGTTTTCGGGAAAGTAATTTCCAAGGTTATGGAGATAGTGTAAAAGCTTTAGAGCCAGAACAAAGGCAGACGAGTATGATGAATTATGAATCTAAGATTGTAAAAGTTATAAAGATTCGTTCGGAGGACAAGAATCCCAGAACGACGTGATGTTTGAAGTAAATAATTAGTGGGTTCATGAAATGATTGTAAGAGAAAGAAAAATAAAAAGAAACTGAAGTGGAAGGGAATATAAATGCAATAGAGTTTGAGGAATGATAAGGGAGTTGGGTATGAGGAAACCCTAAAGAATCATAGTAATAGAAATAGAAAAGTATGTGATCGTCAGGATGAGGATGATTCACTATGAGCTAAAGTTGATGATTGAAGGAATAAGAGATACATATATTTTATCCCCTGTAAGTTGGGAGGATTCAAGGAAACCTTGAGATAGTTCGAAGGATAAATAATGATACGTGGATAGACTGAGGAGACAAGGAAGTAAGAAATTAGAAAAATTGGATGAAGGAAGTGACCTTCAAGAAAGTGAAGTGTAAGACCGGTGGCTTGATACCCAGGAAGGGAGAGGCCAGGAATGAGAGATATCCCAACATTGAGATGACTATTGAAATAAACAACAAAAGTAAATACGGAATTATTAAGAAGAAGTTCACATTGAACACGACCAATATCTTCCAGAACATCCTTGTTATCGTTACCAAATTAGGCAAGAAAAGCGGATAACCATTGTTATCTTTTGGAGGCCATATGGATTGACCTCAATTTGAATAAGGATGCTATTATGAAATTAGGTATAGACTATCGAGGTGGGAATGATTGAATAAGACACCCTTATCAGGGATATATGACTTGATTTATCCATGAAAGGATGCATGTACCTTTTTAAAGGTGGAATTAAAGATAGAACATCGGTAACTTAAAATGAATCATAGGGAAATGCATAAAAGTTGGCATTTCACCCTTAATAGGGATAGTATGAGTTTTGACAGTATGAATTGGAAAAGATTAAGGTAATAACAACCTTTAAGTATCAGTGGAGAAATTTTTTCAGAAATATATAGACAATGGTTCTAGTATTAGTATAGGGTATTTTGATATGCCCTGTATCTAGGGAATACAGGAGGAACGATTCAAGGATAACCTTATAGGTTTTACAAGGAGAAAGGTAATATTCAAAATTCTCAAGAATAGAAATTTTGATAAAGGAAATATGACGTAATAAAAATAATGCCAAGTGGGGCACATGTTAAGCCATGAGAAAGTATAGATTGAACCAACGGAGGTCAGAACTGTCAAAATAAGAAGGACCCAAGATAAAAGACGTCCTAAGTATGATCGAGGGTCAGTCGTGGTAATGTTCATATCTAAAGACTAAGGCAATGACTTATGGAAAAATGGTGATTTTTTTTTCTCACCAGGACTTAAGAGAAGCATTATCACATAAGCAGTGATTGAAGTGAGGTAGAAAATTTAGTTGGAGGTGGTTAAAAAGACATTAATTCTAAGGAAATTTTACTATCAGGGAAGGCCAAAGAGGTGGCCGAAACTTTAAATGTAAGAGGATAATTATAGGCGCTCGTGCCAGAGAGATACAGTGATGATGGTTGAAGCCGTGAAGGTTGTATTATGGTTTGGAAGATTGACATTCCTTCTGATGACTGTGCAATACCCAACCGTAATAGTAGGTTGGTAAAGGTTTATTCGTATAATCGCCATGAGCGGGCTATCTAGGAACTATCCTGAGGATAATCCAAGACCATGTTTCAAAAAGGACTAAACGAACCTTCGAGTTAAGTCTTCTATTGAAGGTATATGATTAAGAATGGTATTAACCTGCTATCGTTGCTTTGATTGAAACCCTTCTGCAATTTTATCTGCTTCATGTCATGAAAGTACATCAGGATCTGGAGTGTTCTTCATGAATTATGAATGGTGATTATGTTAACTCCTTAGAAGAATTTGATACGACAGGTATGGACTCCGTACGGTTAACTATTAAGATCCAAGGAAAACGAATGACTACAGTGGGTCAGCGATGGACCATAGTAATGCAGCAATGATTCTGCGAGTAATGAGCTGATTACAACCGTGAGAATTGTATTGGAATGGATGTTGAGATTGAGTACCACTAATCGGGTCGTGTTGACGTATAAGTTATCATTGATAGACTAATTAAGTCGATTATCTACCTATTGAATATTTATTCCTTCTTAGGAATAGAGAGTCGTATTACTATACGAGGAAGGTTGCAGTGCAAGCATAAAATTCTAGTAACGATGATGTCTAAAATGACGTCCCAGATTCGAGTTTCGATATCGAGGGAGTTTCAAAGGTGATTGTGTATAAGCTCGAGGAAGAGCATGGGTCCATAGAATGATGGACGGAATAGCGAATACCTGATGTTGATATATATACGTATATGTTTTGTTCTCCTATGACAAACCTCTATAGTTCAGAGGTAGATTCCTAGCCAGATATTTTGTGGCAGCATATTTTATATATATACAATTCTCTTCAATTCATTCTTTTCTCTCCTTTTCATTTTGTATAAGCTGAGAAGAACAACCCTTCCAGAAGGGGAGGTATTGCCGAATGACTATCTATCTGTGTGATAGAAGCCTAGTAGGATACCACATGTTGTTTAATTACTTGTCAAGTACTAAAGGCTGGCCTGTTAGATATATTTGATAATGTCATGGCTAATATGTTTTATGTTTAGATTTCAGATCTTATTTGAACAGAACAAATCAGTACTTAACTGATCAGTACTTATACTGGACGTCAGAACTTAAGGGATATCAGTACTTATGTTATCAGGAGATAAGCATCAGGAGATAGATATCAGAACTTAAGTGCTGAAGGACGATCAGATAAGGACAGTAGCTGATTAAAGTTAAGAAGATCAAGATAAACATAAGAAGAGATATGCATGAAGAAGGAATTCTGTAAAGAATGGAATACTTGGAAGGAAAGATATCTGATTGATATATATTAGGAAGCAGAATTATATTCCATATCAATTAGCGATTATCTTGTAACTGTGTAATATATAAACACAGACATAGGGTTTACACTATAAGTGTTATCATTATCGAGAATATTATTTACTGTAATCCTAGCAGCTCTCGTGATATTTTGTTCATCACTGAGAGATAACAGTTCCAGATTGTAACAGAGTTTATTGTTTCAATAAAGTTTGTTTTCTGTTACATAAGTTCTTGAAGTTTGATTTGATTGTAATAAACACTGTATTCACCCCCTCTACAGTGAAAGTGTGACCTAACAAGTGGTATCAGAGCCTTCTGTTAACACACATACAGTTAAAGATCCAAACACAATCATGTCTGACACAGAAACTCCAACTAAGCCTACCAAAACTGAGGAATCGTCAAAGACATCAACTCAGAGTCGATATGAGACTATCAGAGTTCCCATATTGAGACCATCTGAATATCCCATATGGAAGGTAAGGATGACCATGTTTCTGGAAGCAACAGATCCAGAATACCTTGATAGAATCAAGGAAGGGCCTCACAAACCTACCAAGCTCGCTGTTGTAGTTGCAGGTGAAGCAGCAAAGACCGTACCAAAGGAAAAGAGTGATTACACTGCTGAAGATATAGCATCTATTGCTAAGGATGCCAAGGTACGACACTTATTGCATAGTGCCATTGATAATGTAATGTCAAATAGGGTAATCAACTGCAAGACTGCTAAGGAGATATGGGATGCACTGGAGACAAGGTGTCAAGGAACTGAAACAGTTAAGAAGAACAGGAAGACAATACTCACTCAAGAGTATGAACACTTTGACTCTAGGACTAATGAGTCATTGACTGATGTATATGATAGATTTGTCAAACTCTTGAATGACTTGTCATTGGTTAATAAGGAGTATGATCTTGAAGATACAAACCTTAAATTCCTATTAGCTCTTCCTGAATGTTGGGATTTGAAGGCAACAACAATAAGAGACAACTACAATCTTGATGAAACAACTCTTGATGAAATCTATGGAATGCTCAAGACTCATGAACTTGAGATGGAACAAAGAAGCAAGAGGAAAGGAGGAAAGTCAAGGACGGTTGCTCTCAAGGCTAAAGAGGAATCCCCCAAACCACCTTCCTCAAAGAAAGACAAGGGTAAAGCTCTTATCATAAAGTCTGATACTGAGTCATCAAGTTCTGAGAGTGATGATGACTCAGATTCTGAAAGCTTGCCTGAAACTGATGCTGATGAGGAGAAAATGAAGCTGTGTGCTCTTATGGTGAAGGGAATCACAAAGATTGCATACAGGAAGTTCAGGAAGGGAAAGAAGTTTTCCAGGAAAGGCATAAGTTCTGATAAGAAGAATTTCAGAAGATCTGAAGGAAGAGGAGGAAAGTCTGACAGAGGAGATTACGCTAATGTTAAATGTTATAATTGTGGTGAAAAAGGCCACATATCTCCTGATTGCAAGAAGACAAAGAGTGACAAAGGCAAAGCTCTTGTCACAAAGCAGAAAAGCTGGACAGACACCTCAGACTCTGAAAGTGAGGAGAACTATGCATTGATGGCAAATGCTGATAAACCAAGTTCTGAGAGCAGTTCTGAAGCTGCTGAAACAAAGGTACCTCAGACTACTTATGCTTTTTATACTGATGATATTAATGAGTTGAGAAGATATCTTAAAACCATGTTTGTTAGTTATAGAGATCAAACTTTAACATGTGAAAGATTAACTTCTGAAAATCTTGCTTTTAGGAAAAGAAATGATTTCTTAGAAAAAGAGTTAGTCATGTTCCATCAAACTCAGAAGGATAGAGATGATGCTTTTTATGTTAGGGATGAAGTGCTAAAAATGAATGAATCTCTAAAAACTGAGTTAGAAAAGGAGAGAGAGATTATCAGAACTTGGACTAACTCTGGCAAAACAACTCAAAATTTGCTAAGCAGTGGAAACTGGAAAGAGGGCTTAGGTTACGGAGAAAATAAAAATGAAAAAGGAACTGTAGAAATTAAGCCTGTTGATAAGCAAAAGCCGAAGTTAAAACCTGTTAAGTTTGTAACTGAAAAATCTGAAAATGAGAAATCAGAAGTTAAAAAGGAATTAGCTTCTGACAAACTAAAACAGGAAAAGACAGCTGAAGTTAATATAGGCTTAATGACGAAGAAGCAGCTTAAGCATAAGCTGAAAGATGTTAAGAATGCAAACAAGGTAAAATCACCTAGGAAAAACAGAAATGGAAAGGAAGGTGTGAATAAAAGCAATAACTATAAATCTGTTCCTGATGCTCCTAGGAAAGCGTGTCATAACTGTGGAAGTTCTAACCATCTGGCTTCTTTTTGCAGGAAGAATAAGAATATTAACTCCTTATCTACAAAATCAAGAGTTAAGAGTCAGTCTGTTAGATACAAACCACAAGATCCTTGTTTTCATTGTGGTAGTTTATGGCATTCCATTTATACTTGTAAGGAATATCATAGTTTGTACTATGATTATTATCAAATAAAACCTTCTTTAAAGAAAGTTTCTGTTGTTCCTTCTAGTGTAAGTTCTGATTCAAAGTCTGGTAGTATAAGTTCTGATAAGAAAACTGTTAACATAAAATCTGATGCTAAATCCGCTGCAAATGTTAACAAACCTAAAAAGGCCAAAGGATCCAAGCAAGTCTGGGTCCTTAAAACTAATAATTAGTGGTCTTTTTGATTGCAGGGCAACAGGAAAAATATTTTAGTTCTGGACAGTGGATGTTCAGGACATATGACTGGAAATAAGGCCCTGCTATCAGACTTTGTGGAGAAAGCTGGCCCAAGTGTTTCTTATGGAGATGGCAACATTGGAAAAACTTTGGGATATGGCAATATCAATCTTGGGAATGTCATCATTAAAGATGTAGCTCTGGTCTCAGGACTTAAACACAACTTACTGAGTATAAGTCAAATCTGTGACAGAGGTTATCATGTTGATTTCTTTGCAGAACATTGTGAAATAGTTAGTAAATCTAAAGAAAAAATTGTTCTGAAGGGATTCAGGCGTGGTAACATTTATGAAGCTAAGCTTTCAACAAGTTCTGATGGTTCTGCAATCTGTTTAGTGAGTAGAGCCTCAACTGAAGAAAGCTGGAATTGGCACAAGAAACTCTCTCATTTAAACTTCAACAAGATAAATGAACTGATCAAGAAAGATCTTGTGAGAGGACTGCCAAAATCAGTGTTTGTTCCTGATGGTCTTTGTGACTCATGTCAGAAGGCAAAACAAAGAAAATCTTCATTCAAGAGCAAGACTGAATCATCAATTCTTGAGCCTTATTATCTACTTCATGTTGATCTATTTGGTCCAGTGAATGTCATGTCTATTACAAAGAAGAAATATGCGTTGGTCATAGTAGATGAGTTCACCAGATACACATGGGTGTATTTCTTGCACACAAAAAGTGAAACTGCATCTATCCTGATTGATCATGTCAAACATCTGGATAAATTGATCAAAGATTCTGTGAAAATTTTGAGGAGTGATAATGGCACTGAATTCAAGAATCTGATAATGGAAGAGTTCTGCAAAAATCATGGAATAAAGCAGGAATTTTCTGCTCCTGGAACTCCACAGCAAAATGGAGTTGTTGAAAGGAAGAATAGAACTCTCATTGAAGCTGCACGAACAATGCTTGAAGAAGCAAAGCTTCCAACCTATTTCTGGGCTGAAGCTGTGCAGACTGCTTGTTTTACTCAAAATGCAACACTCATTAACAAGCATGGAAAAACACCATATGAGATGGTGAAGAACAAGAAGCCAAATCTCAAATACTTTCATGTATTTGGATGTAAGTGTTTTGTTCTCAAGACTCATCCTGAACAGCTATCCAAGTTTGATCTAAAAGCTGATGAGGGAATCTTTGTTGGATATCCACTTTCTACAAAAGCCTTCAGAGTCTATAATTTGAGAACAAAAGTGGTCATGGAATCTATCAATGTCTCTTTTGATGACAAGAAGATCACTGGACTTGAAGATTGCATTGATCATGATCAGCTGAGATTTGAAAATGAAGATTCATATTCTGATACCTCAAATCCTGACAGTCTTAGTCCTGATACTGTAAATTCTGATGGATTAAACTCTGATATTATTGAAATTGTGGTGACTACGTCAAAGGAAGATGCACCAATGCAGGGGGAGCATACTCAAGATATTATCACATCTCAAGAAGCATCAGAACATACATCTAGCTCTTCAAATTCTGATTCGTCAAGTTCTGATAAGCCAAGTACTGACAGTACTGAAAATCTAAATACTGAAGGATCCAACTCAGAGAGCATAGTTTCAGGGGGAGCATCAGAAAATGAAACCGAAGACAGCATGAATCATGGGGGAGCATCCAGTTCTAGAGAAAATCTTCCATCTGCAAGGAAGTGGACAAAATCACATACACCTGATTTGATAATTGGAAATCCTGAGGCAGGTGTCAGAACTAGAACAGGTACTTCGAATGAATGTCTTTACAATTCTTTTCTCTCTCAGTCTGAGCCAAAGAAAGTGGAAGAAGCTCTTCAAGATGCTGATTGGGTGCAAGCAATGCAGGAAGAGTTGAATGAATTTGAAAGAAACAAAGTCTGGACCTTAGTGCCAAGACCTAAGAATAGATCGGTTGTTGGTACAAAGTGGGTATTCAGAAACAAAACTGACAGTGATGGCATAATTGTAAGGAACAAGGCAAGGCTGGTTGCAAAAGGATATTCTCAACAGGAGGGAGTTGACTATGATGAAACATTTGCGCCAGTTGCTAGGTTAGAAGCCATAAGGATATTCATGGCTTATGCTGCTCACAAAAAGTTTACTGTCTTTCAAATGGATGTGAAAAGTGCTTTTCTCAATGGAGAATTGGAAGAGGAAGTATATGTTGAACAACCTCCAGGCTTTATAGATTCCAAACATCCAGATTATGTCTACAGGCTTGATAAAGCACTTTATGGACTTAAGCAAGCTCCTAGAGCATGGTATGAGACTTTAGCTCAGTTTCTTCTGGAAAGTGGATTCAACAGAGGAACTATTGACAAAACACTGTTCTATCTCAACCATGGCAAGGACTTACTTTTGATCCAGATTTATGTTGATGATATTATTTTTGGGTCTCCAAATGACAAACTTTGCAAAAAGTTTGCCAAACTAATGCAGTCAAGATATCAGATGAGTATGATGGGAGAACTTAGTTATTTTCTAGGCCTTCAAGTCAAGCAGAGTGAAGAAGGAACTTTTATTTGTCAATCTAAGTATACCAGAAACTTGCTGAAGAAATTTGGAATGCAAGACTGTTCAAGTGCATCCACTCCCATGGCCACTGCAACAAAACTGGATAAGGATAGTGGTAATTCAGTAGATATCACTGATTACAGAGGTATGATTGGCTCACTTCTCTATCTAACTGCTAGTAGACCAGATATCATGTTTGCTACCTGTCTTTGTGCAAGATTTCAAGCAGATCCAAGAGAACCTCACTTAACAGCTGTAAAAAGAATCTTTAAGTATCTTAAAGGAACAGCTGATCTAGGATTATGGTATCCTAGAGAATCAGATTTTAAATTAATAGGTTACTCAGATACAGATTTTGCAGGTTGCAAAATTGACAGGAAAAGCACAAGTGGTAGCTGCCAATTTCTTGGAGGCAGGTTGGTTTCTTGGTATAGCAAGAAACAAAAGTCAATTTCCACATCAACTGCAGAAGCAGAGTATATTGCTGCAGGAAGCTGCTGTGCACAGATTCTTTGGATGAAGAATCAGTTACTGGATTATGGGTTAACATATTTCAAAATCCCTATTTACTGTGATAATCAAAGTGCTATTGCTATGACAGGTAATCCAGTTCAACACTCTATGACAAAGCACATCAGCATCAGGTACCATTTCATCAGGGAACATGTGGATGAAGGTACAGTGGAATTGCATTTTGTTCCCACAGATCAACAAGTAGCAGATATCTTCACAAAACCACTATGTGAAGCTACCTTTACAAAATTGGTAAATGAACTTGGAATGATTTCAGGTTCTTTCTCTAAATCTGCTTAAACTTGTTCTATGTTATCAGACTTTATGATCAGTATTTACAGAATTAATCTCTTTGTATATTCTGTGCATTATTTGATAAATGTTTTTAAGTACTGACTGTTGTCTGATACATTTCTCTTAACTCTAATAAGTGATATATCTGTTTAAGTAATCATTCTATCCTATGAGGATAATTGTGCTAGATACTGACCTACTAGTCTTCAATAAACAAATGATCCCATGAAAGAAGTAATTATTTCTGTGGAAATCTTATGACACAAGCAAATTCTGATACTTGAGCTTAGTTTAGTTTACTTTATTCATCTTATTACTAAGTCCCAAATTAGAATAATGCTACTCATCTGTTTAAGTTCTGATTCTAGTAAAACTGCTGAATGTACTAAGTGCTGATAAACCTCACTTATCAAAAAAAAAAAAAAAAAAATCAAAGAATAATATCAGGTACTCCTTTGAGATCTAGAGTAAAAATGTGAATGGGACGACCCAAGTGCATAGCTGGTATTAAGTAAATATGCATTAGAAAAGCAAAATATTTTTCTTGGTGACTGTTCACACTCTATGATTACTGGAGAAATACTCTGATAATAGCATAAATTCTGATAAGCAGTCGTGACTCACTTACACTGAGAAGCCACTGTAAAAGAGAATTTTAAAGATGCATAAAATTAGCACAAAAACAGTTGAGGTGGACTCATGCATGAACTCATTTATCAGTAGGTTTCAGGATAATGACAGCTCTTTAGCAAAATTTTAATTATGACTTATTTCTAAGATGTACTGAAGTAAATCAGACTTTACTCTTTATTAGTTATTTAGCTTAATGCACACACAAATCACTCCATATGAATGATGAAATTTTTGTGGTGGTCTATGTTCTTTTAGACAAACAGTCACTGTATCCCTTTGCACAAATTCTGAGGACACGTTCTAGTTATATGGTCTGATGATTAAGTCCTGAAGACTATAACTCAGAACTTGTATGAAAACTTACTAAGATAGATATTCCTTGTTCGAGTTAAGACATTATGTTCTGATGACTGTTAAGTTCTGGTATAGGTCTAAGTTCTGATTTTTCAGTCTAACCCTTTACTTGACTTATCTGTGAGTAAAATTTGGTAACAGTCTCAGATTAAATTCGAAATGTTGAAGTGGAAGATTAATAGTCTATGGTTAAAACATAATGGCACTCGTCCTTGAACAGTTCACTCTTGTTACATGTGCACATTCCTTTTCCAATGACTATTATTCTTTTTCAAGTCTAGGGAGACGAGGTAGACTTAACTCTATCTGTCAGCATTAAATATCTTTGTGTCTCCTGGCATTCTCTTGCCTATATAATCAGCCACTTCACTTTAGCCCTTTCATCAATTTTTCTCACAATCTTAACTTCATATTCTTTTTCAAAAGCATCATGGTTCGATACAACATGTTTTTGAATTACCAAAATTTTCATATGGAGCTAAGCTGCGCCGACTGGCAGCAGGAGTGGCATGTAACTGCCATTCCTGAAGAGATATGGGGCTCTGTCCCACAGGCGGTGCTGAACCAACTTCTGTTCTTCGAGATGGACTACCAGCTTCATCTTGATCGATTGGAGGCGGAACGGCGGGAAGCTATCCGTCAGCAAGAGCGAATCATTCGACTCGCTATCTTGTTTGTCGAAGATAGGAAGAGGAAGATGACTTAATCTCGTCTTCTTCCTGTTCTTCTTCATCCTCAGCTTTGTCAGGCTTCTTAGCTAGGACTAAGGCTGTTGATGTTAGATTTAGAAGCTTAGGACAAGAATGTAAAAGTTCTGATGTAATTTCAATTTCATCAATGTATTATTTTGATATATTAATGGAATTTGTTTTAAGTCTTATGATCTTGTCTCTGAGAAATTTTGTTATGCATTGATAAATCCTGATAAATATTCTGATGATCGTATAAATTGTGTCTGATTTTAAGTTCTGATACTGTTTTATCAGTACTTACTTAACTGATTGATTTTACTCATTCTCACACACAGTTTTTTTTCTCGGAATATTAATATTGCAGAGTAAAATATTTGAATTAGTGGGAACAGTTTCAATTTTAAATTAAAACTGATTCACCTTGATTAATGGAATCTAGGTAAGTGAAACGGTTTGTTTTTCCTTGAAAAACTGCAAGTGGGTGGTAATTATTCCTTATTTACCGTGCCCATTACTTTTTGCTTTCTCTATGTAAAACAGGTGTCAAGGTATTTCCCACTACTTTTAAATGCATGTCTGCCATGTGTCCTCAACGGTTACTTTTTGTGGATAAGTAAAAGAGAGCAAAGATTGTCAAATCTTTTATTTACCATTATATTTTATCTCTCTCTTTACTTTTAAACTCTCTCATCTTCTGACGATTTTCTTTTCAGAGGCATTTTCTCAAACACATTACAGGTTACCGTTTTCTTATCAAAACATAATGGCACCCAAGGACATTTTCTTTGATGGAGCAAAGTTTGTTCCTAATAACTTCTCTGCGATACTACACACTACAGAGGCACCCTCTGAATTTCATTTTATTCAAGACTTTCTCACAAGTTCTGATATTGGGTTTGCTCTAACTGAGCCTACATCAATTTCTGGGGTTCAAGTACTGGAGTTTTGGAGGAGTGGAGTATATGACAATGGTGGTGCTCACGGGTCCCCAAGTTTAATATTTTCATCAGGGGAAAATGAGTATGTTGTGACTCTGTCTACGGTTAGACAGGCATTACAGCTTCCTGAGGACTGTGTTTATTCTACTGTTGATGACTCAGTTCTTCAAAATATGATGGTTAGTCTGGGATATGAAGGGACATTGACCAAGCTTGGACAGTTGAAGAGATCCTTCATACGGAGGGAATGGAGTTTCTTCTTTGATTGCATTACCAAAGCTTTCGCCAACAAATGTACAAATTTTGATGCAATTCCCATATTCAGCCAACAAATCGGGTATGCACTTCTAAATCACACTGATTTTGATTATGCACGTGCAGTTTTGGGTTCTATTGGGGATAGGATGACAGAAGATCGCAATACTGTATATTTTGCAAGATTTTGTCAGCTTATTTATAATTTTTGTTATAATTCCCCCCAAAATTTTGGTGATCTCATTCCATCTTTCAGAATAGCTAAGAGAGCTTTTACTGATTTATTATCTTCTGATAATAAAAAGGCTGTGTTAAGACCCCTCTTAATACCTTTATCTGTCAAACAAGCCTTAATCACCTATGATCCTGTTAAGTACACTGCACTTTATCCTGATGTTCAAACATCAGAACCTGGTTCATCAGCACCTACCATCTCTACTCATCCACCTCAAACCTCTCAACCATCTCTCAGAACATATCTCAAGTCCTATGTGAAACCTACATCTTCCAAGCCAAAGAGAACAAAGACTGTTTCTCACACACCTCAGAAGAAGAGGAGGATCACCTTGAGAGATGACTCAGATTCTGAGGAACCGATTCTTTCTTCAGAACCTGTGGTAACTGCAGCTGAGAAAAAGATTTCTCAGACGGATTCTGAACTTGGAGGATCTAAGCTTCTCAAGAGGCTTAGAAAAATGACAATTCCTGACACTTCCAAGGACTCTAAATTACCAAGGACATACCAGAAACAGAGGGCAAAAAGGCCAGTTTCAGATGATGATGAGGAAGCAGCTAAGGAAGGGGATCAGGAATCTCTGATCTCACAAGCAAAAGAATTTGCTCCAGTTACTTCTTCTCCATCCACTCAATCTCAGGAAACTGTATCTGACAAGGCTAATTTCCCATCTGTGTCTCTTGGTCATCAAGGCACAAGTGCTGATAATGCTGATCAACACTTAGTTGTGCCTGGAGTAATTTTCTTAGAAGCTCCAACAACAACAAATCTTTTGCCAACAACTGTTACTGATGCTATTAAAACTCCGGAATTATCTAAGTCACCTTCTCTGCATCTAGACACTGATGATCAGACTTTAGGTGAGCATCAGGATTTGGCTGTTGATCAGAACTTAGCATCAGATCAGCAATTAGAGGATGCTGACGCCTCCATTGCTACTCACACTGCTATTATATCAGATGATACTGATTCTATAAGTTCTGATGCTGCACATGCTGGGGATACTGGTGATGCTGCTCCAACTGCAAATACTGATGCAGCAGGTCCTTCAGGACAAATTCCTCTTTCAAAGTCTGAACTAGTAAAGAAGTATGTTACAGAGGAACCACCAGTGCCTTGGAGTGAAACTCCTGCAGGACAGGAGTGGACTAAGGAATGGAACTCAGTCTCATGTATTCCATCTGCGTTACATCTTACTGAGCACTTTACTAAAGCTGATGAAATGTTAAATTCTGATGATTTCAAAGCTCAGCTTCGTGTCACTGCATTGAGTACTAAAAATCTACAAGGTCTTCATTCAATTACTCATGCCGAAATACACAAGATTCAGGAGAACTTTACCAAACAAGAACAAGTTTGGAAACTTGATAAGAAAAAGTTCTTTCAACCATCTATGGACAGGATTGCTTATATTGAGAAGACTCAAGATCGCCAACAAGCACAGATTGATAAAATTCTGCAAAATCAAGCTTCTCAGCAATCACAACTGACAGAAATCCAATCTTCAGTGGAATTGCTTATCTCTCTTCTACTTCCTGCTGATGCCAAAAAGGGGGAGAAAGTGATTAAGTCCAAATGCAAGGATGACAAGACACTGCAAGGAAAGGATGATGAAAAAGATGTCCAAGGAAACTCTGGAATGGGTGGAGGTCATAGTCAAAGTAAAAGATTCTCATCAAGAAATGCTGAAATTACAAGTCACAGGATAAGTTCTGATACTGGGAAGAGATTAAGTTTTGATACTGGTAAAATAATAAATTCTGATGAACTTCTAGATCTTGATGAAGAAATGTCAAGACAGTTATTTCTTCAAGAAAATCCAGGAATGGACTTGGAAAGTTTAAAGGAAGAAGAAGCTAGACTTAAATCAGAGAAAGTCACATCTAAATCCGAAGCTTCTGGTAAAAAGTCACTTCCAAAACTGAAAGGTATTGTGATTAAAGAAAAGGCACAAACTGAAGCAACATTTGCTAAATCACAACCAAAGATAGACCCAAGATCCAAGGGTAAAGAAAAGGTTGGTGAACCTGTTAAAGTCTATGTACCTCCTGAAGATGAAGAAATTACTGATGACAAAGATAATCTTGCTCTGACTTCAAGAAAAGTTCTTAAAACAACCTCTGACACAGCTCAAGTTTTTCAGAGTCAAGAAATTAAAAGTTCTGATATTCAAAAGAAGCAAGTAACCTCTGACACAGCTCAAGTTAACTTGATATCAGAAGGAAGATCAAATACACTCCTACCAGGATTCACTAAAGCAAAACAAACTCAACCTTTGAAGACTACTGCAAGTCGTTTTGAAGCTAGAGTAGTTACTGGAAAGGAAGCAAGAGATAAAACTGGATTGGGAAGTGCTGATGAAAGAAGAGTACACAACACTACCAATGATCCAACTTCCTTGTGTGAACCAGGAATTGGAGCAACTCCTGAAAGATTGAATCAATTGGAATCTGTACAAATGGTTTACCATACCTACTTGAAGGAACACATCTTGTTGTATTTCATGACAGATGGTAGGGTTTATCATATAAGACAAAATGCCATTCCATTGAAGTATTTTGAAGAATTGGAGCATGTATTATTCTTACTTCAAGTGGATGACAGATTGACAGGGACTGCTGCAAATTATTTGAAAGAACAGATTCATAGACAGAAAAGACTTTATTCTGTTAAGTCTGACAGCATATATGTTCCAAAGTACAGAAATCACAATGGTGATATTGTTGATATGAAGCCTAATACTGCACAGATCAGAACATATCTTGGTATTAAGGGGCTTGAATTCAATCTAGAGTCTAACAAAGCTTATGTAACACCCCCAGATCCGGGGTCGGGGATCCGGGTCGTCACGAGTTCCATTTCCCTTAATAACACCCAATCTTAATAATTACTCAACTACTCTGTACTGTGACCCCATAATAAACACACACACCACACGTTATAGTCTCAGAGATGAACATCCAAAAATAACCACAAGTCATTTTATTCCACAATTATCTGCCAATACACCTTAAAAGGTTCTCTGAATAAATTTACATTTCTTTGCCATTATTACAATTCATAAATATAAATAAATCTGGTCCATCAAAAGTTGAAAGCCTAGCCTATTGGTAGTTCCTACCTCAGCTACGGCGGCATCAATGCTTCTAGAAAACTGCGGAACGTCTCCTAATCGCTTGCGAATCGGGAGCTTGGTTCTGTTCATCTTTTCTATCTGTTGTTGTGTGATGAAAGAAGAAAGCAAGGGTGAGCAGCAAGCCCACCAAAATAATATGTATAATGATTAATAGTATATGAGTCTACTCATAATACTCATGAAAATCTTGGTCAAAAGAAATGAACCAAGTTTGATATCTTAATGCGATGAAGTCGCAAAATATTCAGTATATATACATATATACTTTTCAAAATGATGGAAGTCCTCTTCCATGCATAATATACACAAAGTCCCATTGTATAACTGTATAAAAATATCGTTGCAAGGTGATCTCATATATCTAACCTTGTCTCAACGTTTTTCTGAAAATCTTTGTCATTCATAAGACAATTATTAATTAGATATAAGTTTAAAAGATGAAGTTACCAAATACTTCGCTACACTTATATCATTCCCAAATACTACTTGAACTACCACCGTTCAAGTTATAATCAATTTCAAAAGTTCATCCCACTGATGAGACCACAAGATAAGACTTGAATAGATTCAATCTTTGAAATATTATTGAATGAAAAAGTTATGAGATACTTTATTTAGCCCCGATATATATATATATCCACATATATATATCCCTTTAAACATTTCCTGGAACCTCTGTTATGCAAAGTATGAACAGAGTTTAAAACATCCAATGAATTTTGGAAAGGAAAAGAATTTTGGCATAAACCCGATATCTCGCTGATCAGGCAAAGATACCAATAAGTAACCTTTTCTACTAGTAGATGGACGAATTCCCCACTGGTCATCACCCTGGTCATAATTAAGACCTATGCTGGACTGCCACTCAGCCACCTATGCATTTGATGGACTCCCACTGAGCCACTTACACAATAATAGACCGTACCTCGGCCTGTCGCTTATGCCGACTCAATGAGAGGGGCTTACTTCCCGAACTTTGGGCAAGTAATCAATTCATTTACCAAATCTGCAACCTTGTTGCGAATATAAAATACACCACAGAGCCGGATTTCCCAGGTTTTGAGCGGGTATTTAAATCCCCTTTAAAAAGGAAGATCTTAAATATAAAAATGAGTTTTGGGATCCGCTCTGACTTTTAAAAACCATTTTGAAGACTCGAAAACACTTTAAAGAGTGTTTGGAGTAAGGCTGATTTAATGAAGTAAATCAGTCCCCAGAATATTAGAAAATATCTGAATATTATTAATTAAATAATATTCCCATGAAGAATAGTCTTTATAAAAATAATTGAAGTAGAAGTATTAAAATTTATACTTGAACGAGTATTAAATAACCAAGATATACTTATATGAAAGTATTAACTTTATTTGAATAATCGAAAATA